>NW_016108071.1:216538-218340 GCF_001604975.1 Cebus imitator | reverse complement strand
GGGGTTTCACCATGTTGACCAGGATGGTCTCGATCTCTTGACCTCATGATCCACCCACCTCGGCCTCCCAAAGTGCTGGGATTACAGGCTTGAGCCACCGCGCCCGGCCTGTTCATTAAGTTTTTTAATAGCTGTGTAGAATTACATTGTTTGGACATACTATAATTACTTTAGCCTAATATTCGATGTTGGTTTATTTCCCTTTATTATCATAGCTAAAGCATTATTAAACATAATCATGCATTAATTTGTCTGTATCTGGGATTAGAGTCTTAGGATAAATTCATAAAACTGAAATTACTGGGTTAAATAATAGGAACTTTTTTTTTTTTTTGAGATGGAGTCTTGCTCTGTTGCCCAGGCTGGAGTGCAGTGGTGTGATCTTGGCTCTCTGCAACCTCTGCCTCCCAGGTTCAAGTGATTCTCCTGCCTCAGCCTCCCAAGTAGTTGAGACTACAGGTGCACCACCATGCCTGGCTAGTTTTTGTATTTTTTTTAGTAGAGATGGCATTTCTTCATTTTGGGCACACTGGTCTTCAACTCCTGACCTTAAGTGATTCATCCACCTTGGCCTCCCAAAGTGCTGGGAATATAGGTGTGCACTACAGTGCCTCCTGGCCTAATATGAACACTTTAAAAAGCTCTCCAAAAATAATATCAAATTACTTTACAGAAATATACTAATTTATACTCCCATTAATTTTTTACAGGAACAAGATCTCACTATGTTGCTCAGGCTGAAGCGCAGTGGCTATTCACAGACAAGATCATAGCATACTGCAGCCCTGAACTCCTGGGATCAAGTAATCCTCCTGCCCAAGTAGCTGGGACTACAAGATATGCCACTGGGTCCCATTAATTTTATTATTTCTTCCAGCAGTGTATGAAAGTGCTTTATCAAAAAACCATCATACATATGTTTCTAATAGATTAGGTAAAATCATTACTGCCTATTTTTAGTTTAAACTGTTTGGTTTAGTGAAGTTAAACATGTTACTTGTTCATTAACCATTTATATTTTATCTCCTCTGAATCATCTGAATCACTTATGTCCTTTATCCATTTATATACTGGAATTATTGTATTTTTCTTATCAATTTGTATGAACTATTTCTATATTAAGACTATAACCACCTTGCAAGTAATTTTTCCAATTTTGTTCTTTTAAAAATTTAATTAAATGCTGTTTTTAATGATGAAGAGTTTATAAAATTCAATCTTATCTGTTGTTTTATTTTATAATTTATTTACCATTGTTCCTAAACTTAGAAAGAGACTCCTTACCCTGAAACTTATTGCATAATCAACCTTTCTTTTCACTATTTTAAATTTTTATAATTTGATTTTTTTGCATTAAAAAATTTACTTTTTATCCAGCTGGGATTTATTTTATATGGTGTAAGAGGATCATTCATGAAATAGCCAATCAGTTGTTCTGGCATTATTTATTTAATATCTTTACTTTCACAATTGTTGCATTTACTCTCTTTGCCACCTATTAAAGTGTTATACTAAGGTCTGTTTTTTCACTGTCTGTTCTGTTTCATTGATCTGGTGCCAATCTTATTTTGATTTAATCATTATAGGTTACATTAAATTTTAATATCTGACAAAGCTAGCTTTCACACATAGATGTTTTTCTCTTTTCCGTTTTAAAGCCATTATATTCTATTTGCTTTTTCAGAAGAACTTCAGAAAAATTTTGTCATGTTTTTATTCTCCACTCTCACATTTTACATTGAGGGTATTGACTGTAATTGTTGTGCTATGCATGTTATGTTTCTTTTTTATTCTTTTTTTTT
>NW_016108071.1:203339-216093 GCF_001604975.1 Cebus imitator | reverse complement strand
TTTTTTAGTAGAGACGGGGTTTCACCATGTTGACCAGGATGGTCTCGATCTCTTGACCTCGTGATCCACCCGCCTCGGCCTCCCAAAGTGCTGGGATTACAGGCTTGAGCCACCGCACCCGACCTTTCTTTTTTAAAAGAAACATTTTATTTTAAGTTCAGGGGTACATGTGCAGGTGTGTTATATAGGTAAACTTGTGTCATAGCAGTTTATTGTACAGATTATTTTATCACCCAGGTATTAAGCCCAGTATCTATTATTATTATTATTTTTTTTTTCTGAGCCTCTCCTTCTTCCCACCTTCCACCCTCCAATAGGCCCTAGTGTTTGTTGTTCCCTCTGTGTGTCTATGTGTTCTCATCATTTAACTCCAACTTATAAGGGAGAACATGTGGTATTTGATTTTCTCTTCCTGCATTGGTTTCTTAAGGTTAATGGCTTCCAGTTTCATCGATGTTGCTGCAATGGACATGATCTTGTTCTTTTTTTATGGCTGCATAGTATTCCATGGTATGTATGTACCACATTTTCTTTATCCAGTCTAGCACTGATGAGCATTTGGGTTGATTCAATGTCTTTGCTATTGTGAATAGTGCTTCAATAAACATACATATATATGTGTCTTTATGTTAGAACAATTTACGTTCTTTTCAGTATATTTGCAGTAAGGGGGTTGCTGGGTCAAATATTATTTCTGTATTTAGGTCTTTCAGGAATTGCCTCACTGCTTTCCACAATGGCTGAACTAATTTTTATTCCCACCAACAGTGTATAAACATCGATTTTTCTCTGCAAACTCTCCCACACCAGTTATTTTTCAATAATAGCCATTCTGCCTGGTGTGAGATGGTATCTCATTGCGGTTTTGATTTGCATTTCTCTAATGGTCAGTGATCTTGAACTTTTTTTCATTTGCCTGTTGGCCACATGTATGTATTCTTTTGAAAAGTGCCTATTCTTGTCCTTTGTTCAGTTTTCAGTGTTGTTTTTTTTCTTTTTTGTAATTTTAAGTTCCCTGTAGATGCTGGGTATTAGACCTTTGTTGGACACATATTTGCAAAAACTTTCTTTCATTCTGTAGGTTGTCTCTTTAGTCTGTTGACAGTTTCTTTTGCTGTGCAGAGCTCTTTAGTTTAATTAGATCCCATTTGTCAATTTTTGCTTTTGTTGGAATTGCTTTTGGCATCGTCATCACCAAATCTTTGTCCTTTCCAATGTCCAGCATGGTATTGGCTAGGTTGTCTTCTGGGGTTTTCATAATTTTGAGTTTTGTATTTAAGTCAAGGAACGTGTCCAGTTTCAATCATCTACGTATGACTAGCCAGTTATCCCAGCATCATTTATTGATTAGGGAGGTCTATCTCAGTTTTTCCTGTTCCTGTTAGCTTTGTCAAAGATCAGATGGTTGTAGGTGTGTGTCAGTACTTCCTGGCTCTCTATTCTGTTCCATTCATCTATGTGTCTGTTCTTGTACCAGTATTATACTGTTTTGATTACTATAACCATGTGGTATAAAGTTTGGTAACATGATGCCTCTAACTTTGTTCTTTTTGGTTAGAATTGCCTTGGCTATTTGGGCTCTTTTTTGGTTCCATATGAATTAATTTTTTTTTCTAGTTCTACGAAGAGTGTCATTGATGATTTAAAAACTTCTTGGCTGGGTGCGGTGGCTCATGTGTGTAATCCCAGCATTTTGGGAGGCCAAGGTGGGCTGATCACCTGAGGTCGGGTGTTCAAGACCAACCTGACCAACATGGAGAAACCCTGTTTCTAACTAAAAATACTAAAATTAGCCAGGCATGGTGGCACATTCCTGTAATCCCAGCTATTTGGGAGACTGAGGCAGAAGAACCACTTGAACCTGGCAGGTGGATGTTGCGGTGAGCTGAGATTGTGCCATTGCACTCCAGCCTGAGCAATAAGAGCAAAACTCCAACTCAAAAAAAAAAGAAAAAAGAACTTCATTGCTGACTTAATTTTATTATTTATTCAAAAGTCATTCAGTGGTTTATATCCAATCATGTGATCAATTTTTGAGTATGTGCCATGCGACGATGAGAAGAATGCATATTCTGTTGTTTTTGGGTGGAGGCTTCTTTAGGTTTCTATCAGACCCATTTGATCCAGTGCTGAGTTCCGGTCCTGAATATATTTGTTAATTTTCTGCCTTGATCTGTTTAATACTGTAAGTGGGAGCATTAAGTCTCCCACTATTATTTTGTGTGAATCTAAGTTTCTTTGTAGATCTCTAAAATCTTATTCTATGAATCTCCGTGCTCCTGTGCTGGGTGCATAGAGATTTAGGATAGTTGGATCTTCTTGTTGAATGGGACCCTTTACCATTAGGTAATGCACTTCTTTGTCTTTTTGGATCTTTGTTGGTTTAAACTCTGTTTTGTCTGAAATTGGAATTGCAGCTCCTGTTTTTTTCTGTTTTTCATTTGTTTTATTTATTAACATTTATCCCACTGAGTGGTTACTGCTATGTTTCTTGATTCACTTAATTACACATTTATATGTTACAGTGAAATTTTCTTTATAAAGATTCTACATATTCTTTGTTGAAATTGTAATTCACTCCATAATGTTAATTTTTCTGGAATTCAGATAGATGGATGTTGTTTTGTACCCATTATATGCTAAGCATTGGGCTACACATTTACATGTATTATTTATAGTTCTCACAAGAATTCTGTGTAGTAGACATTTATTATGCTCATTTTAGAGATAAGGAAATTAAGACTCCAAGAGATTTAATGACTTGCTCAAAGCCACAGTACTGGTAAATATCAGGGATCTGTTAAGAATTCTGAAAAAGGCCTTCCTCTCTCACCAGTTTATATTGTTTTAATTGGCTATTGCTAGGCACTAAGAAAGCTATTTAAAATATCTGTCTTTCATTCAATCACCTATCTGCTTCTCTGTCTGTATTATTATTATTATTATTTTTTTTTTGAGACGGAGTTTCGCTCTTGTTACCCAGGCTGGAGTGCAATGGTGCGATCTCGGCTCACCGCAACCTCTGCCTCCTGGGTTCAGGCAATTCTCCTGCCCCAGCCTCNCCTGCCCCAGCCTCCTGTGTCGCTGGGATTACAGGCATGCGCCACCATGCCCAGCTAATTTTTTGTATTTTTAGTAGAGCCGGGGTTTCACCATGTTGACCAGGATGGTCTCGATCTTTTGACCTCGTGATCCACCCGCCTCGGCCTCCCACAGTGCTGGGATTACAGGCGTGAGCCACCGCGCCCGGCCTTGTCTGTATTATTTATGGTAGAAAAAAGAGGTTTTATTGTTTTCATTTGGTGTACTGACTAGGAGAAAGTTCTAGGGTGGTTAAAAAGCTGTCTTACGCTGGAGAAAGTGGCTTTGGCACCAGCTCCAGTTCAGAAGGATCATGGGAAGAGTTTTGGGTGTCATAGGTCACTGGGCTTGGGAGAATCCCAGTTGGCAACAAGAAGTTTTTGACCAGTCAGGTCTGGGGCCTGCCAGCCTGTAGAGGTTGGTCATGTGGTCATCCATCTTCTTAATAAGTTTCACCTCCTATTAGGGAGTGATATTCCAGGAACTCACACCAATGGGGATCTGTGCTGTTCAAAAACCTAGACTTAGGAGGCCTGCTGGCTTAGGTTATTTTTCAGGACCATGGCCTCCTCCTTGGCAACCCCATTCATCTTGGGATGGCTTCTGTACATCCAGGCAGAGAGTTTGGCCACCGCATGGGTTTTTCATCTTTAAGAGATGCTCAGTCAGGGCACAGTGTGATCATGGCCCACTGCAGCCTTGACCTCCCAAGCTCAAGCTATTCTCCAACCTCAGCATCCCTAGTAGCTGGGACTATAAGTGTGCACTATCAGGCCTCATTGATTTTTAAATTTTTTGGTAGAGACTGTCTCACTATGTTGCTCAGGCTGGTCTTGAACTTCTGGGCTCAAACAATCCTCCTGCTTTGGCCCCTGGAAGTGCTGGGATCAAACGTGTGAGTCACCATGCCCAGCCTATTGTTTTATATTTTAAATGGTATAGCTAAAGTTAAATTACTAGTCTTCAAGTATCTACTCTTTCTTCAAAGTGCATTACAATACTAAAATCTTTCTGCAAATGTGTTTGATGTGAATTTCTTAGTTTGAGTAACCTTGCTTTCCACCTGAGCTAACATCAAAGTGCATTTTATGTGTGTCCTTTGAAATTCTGATAAGCTGATTAGTAGTTTGCTTCTCTCAAAATAACTCTTTCCCCCATGATGTAGTAGAAAGAATAATACTGTGAGGGTCAGAAAACTTTTTTTCTAATCCGGGCTCCTTCATTAATTATACAACTGTGGAACAATCACATAATTTCTGAAAGCTTTAAAAAAAATCTACACAATGAGTGTACTCATGGCTGTAAAATTCTATGACTGTAATTTTTAGTTCCATCCCATTATTCTTCCATTTAAAATTTTGATATCCATTCAATGAAGATGCAAGTCTTTTATTTCTGTTACCTCCTTCAAGATACAAATACTTATTCAACACATCCTGGCTCCAGTTTACTCTCAATTCTATATTTTCTCTTTTGCTTCTTAGTAAGGTTATTTGTAAACCTCTGATTCTCTATAGGCAAATTTCATTTTATCCTAAAACCTGTTTATTACCCCAACAAAATCTGGCTTTCACATGGAGACATCAGTTTATCTACCGTCTTCCTCACTGGAGATTTTACCTGCAGACACCTAAAGCATATGGTAGCTTCCCCGTTGCCCAGCTTCTGCAGCATGGGCAGCTTCTTCTGTGCTCACCTCCCAGACTTTCCATTGACACTCCTTGCCTGTCAGCCATTATTCTAGCAGACAGCTTCCAAATGAGACACATTGGCATGATTAGCTTTGCTAGGCTCCTTAGAGGGTGATTTTCCAGTAAGCCCTGGAGGATTAATTTCTAACAAGCTCCACAAGCATAATGCCACAGTGACTCATCTTTCACTGTAGTATCCATGCCAATAAGACCTGGATCTCAGCCCTGGGCTGGAGTAGGGTGGGAATGCTCTTCCTTGGGTGCTCTATTTCAGCCCTAGAGGTAGTAGTTGCTCCTTATTTTTGCTATTCCTATATTCTTTAAAGGTCACCTTACTTTTTACTAGCCAATTCCTCATTATTCCCATTTGCTCTTATATATAACATTCTTTATCTTAAACTTTCCTCTATTCACATTACTGTGTGGACCCTCTTTCTCTCTCCTAGTTCGATTAAAACCCATATAGAAGTCTCTTAATCTTTTTAACTTAATTTACTCCTTAATCCCTTTAATCAGGCTTCTACTCCTCCTGTTACTGGGGAAAAATGTGAAATCTAACCACCTTTTTCCATCTTGTGGTTTTGCTGCTTGGGACAGAATTCTCTTGAAACTCCAACTTAGGCTATGATATTATACTATTCAATTGTCTTCCTGAATCTTCAACTGTCCCTTCTGTTTTCTTTATTTACTCTAATTTCTTTTCATATTTCTTAGTTATTATTATCAATGTGTGAATGTTAACCCTTGGCTAATTTCTGTTTTCTGTCTTCTCAAGATAATTCATAGTCTCTTGGCATTAGCTACTATCTCTGATTCAGTGACTTCCAACTTATGTTTATAGTACTATCATCTCTCCTAATCTTAGTTTTATATTATTCATTTTTTTATTCAACACATATTTCATGAATGCTTACTATGTGCTAGGCAATGTGGTAGATACTTGAAATACAAAGGTGAACAAGGCACATTTCCTGCACATGGCAAGCTTACTGACTGATGGTGAACACTGACATGTAAACAAAATATTATCATACAGTGTGGCAAGAGCTGCAGTTGAAGTAGAAAGTATTATTGGACCATTAAAAAAACTCCTAGGGACAGGCTCCAAGATGGCTGAATAGGAAGAGCTCCAGAGGGCAATTCCCAGCAAGAACACAGAGGATGAGTGATCATTACATTTCCAAATGAATTTTTACTGCCCACAGACAAGGAGATTCCCGAGCAGAAAAGCACCACAAGTCTCCAGCTTGGCTGTTTCAGCCAGTGCAGTGGGTCTCTGCACAAAAACTGACACAAATCTGGGCAGCCGTTTCAACTGGTGCCTGGAATGCCTGGGAGACAGAGTTGCCCACTCAACTGAAAACAAGGGGGCTGAAACAGGGATCCAGGTGATCTGGCTCAGTGGATCCCACCCCCACAAAGACCAGCAATCTGAAACTTTTAGGATTGAGAGTTTCACAGCAAGCACAGTTGGACCCAGGATGGTCCAGCTCTGCCGGGGGCAGGGCATCCACCATTACTGAGGCAGTCCACCACTACTGAGGCAGTCCACCATTACTGAGGCAGTCCACCATTACCAAGGCAATCTGCCATTACCGAGGCAGTCTACCATTACAGAGACAGTCTGCCATACTGAGGCAGACCACCATTACTGAGGCAGTTCTAGCTATACCTCTATAAACAAAACCGCAAGGAAGTTCACACAGCAGCTGGGCAGAGCCCACAGCATCTCAGCAACACCTCTGCTGGCAGACTGTGACTAGGCTACCTCCTCACCGGACAGGGCATCTCTGAAAAAAGGCAGCAGCATGTCAGGAACTTATTTAAAAAAAGCCCCACCTTCCCAGGAGAGAGCACCTAGGAAAAAAAGGCAGTTATGAATTCCGCAGCAGCAGACTTAAACATACCTGCCCAGCAGATCTGAATGGAACAATGAAGCTCACAGCTCAGCACTTGAGCTCCTATAAGGAACAAACTGTTTCCTCAAGCAGCTCCCTGACCCCCATATATCCAAAAAGACACCACATAAAAGAGAGATCAGATTGACACTAGGCGGGTATCCTTCTGGGACAAAGATAGCAGAAGAAGAAACCTGGTCACAACCCTTGCTGTCTGCAGCCACTGCAGGTGATCCCCAGGCAAGCAGAGTCTGGAGTGGACCTCTAGCAGTCCTACAGCAGAGGGGCCTGACTGTTAGATGGAAAACTAAAAAATGGAAAGAAATAACTTCATCATCAACAAAAAGGACCTCCACTCAGAGACCCCATCCAAAAGTCACCAACTACAAAAACAACAAGTAGATAAATCCACAAAGATGGGAAGAAAGCAGTGCAAAAAGGATGAAAACACCCAAAACCAGAATGCCTCTCCTCCTGCAATGGATCACAATGCCCTACCAGCAAGCGAACAAGGCTGGATGGGTAATGAGTCTGATGAATTAACAGAAATAGGCTTTAGCAGGTGGGTAATAACAAACTTCTCTGAGATAAAATAACATGTTCTAACCCAATGCACAGAAACTAAGAACCCTGAAAAAAGGTTTGATGAAATGTTAACAAGAATAAACAGTTTAGAGAAGAATATAAATGAATTGATGGAGCTGAAAAACACAACACTAGAACTTTGCGAAATGTACACAAGTTTCAATAGCTGAATCAACCAAGCAGAAGAAAGGATATCAGAGATTGAAAACCAACTCGATGAAATAAAACCAGAAGGCAAGATTAGAGTAAAAAGAGGGAAAAGAAATGAACAAAGCGTCCAAGAAATATGGGATTATGTGAAAACACTTAATCTACTTTTGATATGTGTACCTGAATGTGATGAAGAGAATGAATTTGACCTGGAAAACACTCTTAAGGATATTATCCAGGAGAACTTCCCCAATCTAGCAAGGCAGGCCAACACTCAAGTCCAGGAAATACAGAGAACACCACACACATATACCTCAAGGAGAGCAACCCCAAGGCACATAATCGTCAGATTCACCAGGGTTGAAATGAAGGAAAAAATACTAAGGCAGCCAGAGAGAAAGGTTCTGTTATGCACAAAGGGAAGCCCATCAGACTCACAGTGGATCTCTTGGTAGAGACCCTACAAGCCAAAAGACAGTGGGGGCCAATATTCAACATCCTTAAAAAAAAAAACTTTCAACCTAGAATTTTATATCCAGCCAAATTAAGCTTCATAAGTGAAGGAGAAATAAAATCCTTTATGAACAAGCAGTTGCTCAGAAATTCCATCACCACCAGGCCTGCTTTATAAGAGCTCCTGAAAGAAGCACTAATCATAGGAAAAACCAGTACTAGCCACTCCAAAAATGTACTAAATGGTAAATAGCATCGACACAATGAAGAAACTTTCAACTAATGGGCAAAACAACCTGCCAGAATCAAAACAGCAGGATCAATCTCACACATAACAATATTAACCTTAAATGTAAATGGGCTAAATGTCCCAATCAAAAGACACAGACTGGCAAATTGGATAAAAAGTCAAAACCCATAGATGTGCTGTATCCAGAAAACCCATCTCATGTGCAAGGACACACATAGGCTCAAAATAAAGGGATGGAGGAAGATTTACCAAGCAAACGGAGAGCAAAAAAAATGGCAGGAGTTGCAATCCTAGTCTCTGATAAAATAGACTTTAAACCAAAAAAGATCAAAAGAGACAAAGAAGGGCATTACATAATGGTAAAAGGATCAATGCAATGAGAAGAGCTAATGATCCAAAATATATACACACCCGATAAAGGAGCACCCAGATACATAAAGCAAGCTGTTAATGACCTACAAAGAGAATTAGACTCTAACACAATAATAGTGAGAGACTTTAACAATCCACTGTCAATATTAGACAGATCAGTGAGACAGAAAATTAACAAGTATATCCAGGAATTGAACTCAGATCTGGACCAAGCAAACCTAATAGATATTTACAGAATTCTCTACCCCAAATCCACAGAATATACACTCTTCTCAGCATGGCATTGCATCTATTCTAAAATTGACCACATAATTGGAAGTAAATCACACCTCAGAAAATGCAAAAGAATGGAAAGCATAACAAACAGTCTCTCAGATCACCATGAGTTATAATCACCAAATTATAACTCAAGATTAAGAAATTAACTCAGAACTGCACAACTGCATGGAAACTGACCAACTGGCTCTCGAATGATGACCAGGTAAACAATGAAATGAAGGCAGAAATAAAGATGTTCTTCAAAACCAACAAGAACGAAGACACAACATATCAGAATCTCTGGGACACATTTAAAGCAGTGTCTAGAGGAAAATTTATAGCAGTAAATGCCCAGATGAGAAGCAAGGAAAGATCTAAAATCAACACCCTATCGTCAAAATTGAAAGAGCTAAAGGAGCAAGATCAAAAAAAACTCAAAAGCTAGCAGGAGACAAGAAATAACCAAGATCAAAGCAGAACTGAAGGAGATAGAGACACAAAAAACCCTTCAAAAATTAATAAGTCCAGGAGCTGGTTTTTTGAAAAGATCAACAAAATAGATAGACCACTAGCTAGATTAATAAAAAAGAAAAGAGACAAGAATTGAATACATACAATAAAAAATGGTAATGGGGATATCACCACAGATTCCACAGAAATACAAACTACCATCAGAGATTACTACAAACAACTCTATGCACATAAATCAGTAAACCTGGAATAAAGTGATAAATTCCTGGACACTTGCAACCTCCCAAGCCAAAACAGGAAGACGTTGAAACCCTGAATAGACCAATAACAAGGGCTGAAGTTGAGGCAGCAATTTATAGCCTACCAACCAAAAAAAAGCCCAGGTCCAGATGGGTTCACAGCTGCATTCTATCAGACATACAAAGGGGAGCTGGTACCACTCCTCCTGAAACTATTCCAAACAATCCAAAAAAAGGGAATCCTTCTCAAATCATTTTATGAGACCAACATCATCCTGATACCAAAACCCTGCAGAGACTCAACAAGAAAAGAAATCTTCAGGCCAATAACCATGATGAACATAGATGCAAAAATCTTCAATAAAATACTGGCAAGCTGATTGCAAAAGCACATCAAAAAGCTTATCCATCATGATCAGGTAGGCTTCACCCTGTGTATGCAAGGCTGGTTCAACATATGCAAGTCTACAAACATAATTCACCACATAAACAGAACCAAAGACAAAAACCACATGATTATCTCAACAGATGCAGAGAACACCTCAGACAACATTCAACACCACTTTATGCTAAAAACTTTCAATAAACTGGGTATCAATGGAATGTATCTCAAAATAATAAAAGCTATTTACTACAAAACCACAGCCAATATCATACCAATTGGGCAAAAACTAGAAGCATTCCCTTTGAAATTGGCACTAGACAAAGATGCCCTCTCCCACCGCTCCTATTCAATATAGCATTGGAAGTTCTAGACAGAGCAATCAGGCAAGAAAAAGAAATAAAGGGTATTCAATTAGGAAAGGAGGAAGTCAAATTGTCTCTACGTGCAGATGACATGATTGTCTATTTAGAAGACCCCATCGTCTCAGCCTCAAATCTCCTGAAACTGATAAGCAACTTCAGCAAAATCTCAAGATACAAAATCATTGTACAGAAATCACAAGCATTCCTATACACCAATAACAGACTAACAGTGAGCCAAATCATGAGCGAACTCCCATTCACAATTGCTACAAAGGGAATAAAATACCTAGGAATACAACTAACAAAGGATGTAAAGGACCTCTTCAAGAAGAACTACAAACCAATGCTCAAGGAAATAAGAGAGGACACAAACAGATGGAAAAATATTCCATGCTGATGGTTAGGAAGAATCAATATTGTGAAAATGGCCATACTGCCCAAAGTAATTTATAATATAGATTCAACACTATCACCATCAAGCTACCTTTGATCCTCTTCACAGAACTAGAAAAAAACACCTTCAACTTCATATGCAACCAAAAGAGAGTCTGCATAGCCAAGTCAGTTCTCAGCAAAAAGAACAAAGCTGGAGGCATCATGCTACTTGACTTCAAACAATATTACAAAGCTACAGTAATCAAAACAGCATGGTACTGTTACCAAAACAGAGATATAGACCAATGGAACAGAACAGAGGCCTCAGAGGCAATACCACACATCTTCAACCATCTCATCTTTGACAAACCTGAAAAAAACAAGCAATGGAGAAAGGATTCCCTGTTTAATAAATGGTGTTGGGAAAACTTACTAGCCATGTGCAGAAACCGGACCCCTTCCTGACACCTTACACTAAAATTAACTCCAGATGAATTAAAGACTTAAACATAAGAGCGAACACCATAAAAACCCTAGAAGAAAACTTAGGCAAAACCATTCGGGACATAGGAATAGGCAAGGGTTTCATGACTAAACACCAAAACCATTGGCAACAAAATCCAAAATAGACAAACATGATCTAATTAAAATTCAGAGCTTCTGTACAGCAAAAGAAACAATCATTAGAGTGAACTAGCAACCAACAGAATGGGAAAAAATTTTGCAATGTACCCATCTGACAAAGGGCTAATATCTAAAATCTGCAAAGAACCAGAACAGATTTACAAGAAAATAATAAACCCATTCAAAAGTGGGCAAAGGATATAAACAGACACTTTTCAAAAGAAGACATATATGAGGCCAGCAAACATATGAAAAACCTTTTAATAAATGATGTTTGGAAAACTGGCTAGCAATGTGCAGAAAGCAGAAACTGGACCCCTTCCTGTCACCTTACGCTAAAATTAACTCCAGATGGATGAAAGATTTAAACATAATACCTAACACCATAAAAACACTAGAAGAAAACATAGGCAAAACCTTTCAGGACATAGGCATAGGCAGGGACTTCATGACTAAAACACCAAAAGTGACAGCAACAAAAACCAAGATAGACAAATGGGATCTAATTAAAGTTCAAAGCCTTTGTACAGCAATAGAAACCATCATTAGAGCAAACTGGCAACCAACAAAATGGGAAAAATTTTTTGCAGTCTACACATCTGACAAAGGGCTAATATCCAGAATCTACAAAGAACTAAAAGAGATATACAAGAAAAAACAACCCCATTCAAAGGTGGGAGAAGGATATGAAGACACTTTTCGAAAGAAGACATATATGAGGCCAACAAACATATGAAAAACTGCTCATCATCACTGGTCATTAGAGAAATGCAAATCAAAACCACATTGAGATACCATAGGAAAAAAGTTTTTGCAATTAGAATGGCAAAACATTAAAATTAGAATATTTTGCCAGTTAGAATGGCGAGCATTAAAAAAATCTGGAGACAACAGATGCTGGAGAGGATGTGGAGAAATAGGAACACTCTTAGACAGTTGGTGGGAGTGTAAATTAGTTCAACTATTGTGGAAGACAGTGTGACGATTTCTCAAGAATCTGGAAACAGAAATTGCATTTGACCAAGCAATCCCATTACTGGGTATATACCCAAATAACTGTAAATTGTTCTACTATAAAGACACATGAGCACATGTGTTCATTGCGGCCCTGTGTGCAATAGCAAAGACTTGGAACCAACCCAAATGCCCACCAATGGTAGACTGTACAAAAAAATGTGGCACATATGCACCATGGAATACTACACAGCCACAAAAAACGATGAGTTCGTGTCCTTTCTTGGGACTTGGATGAATCTAGAAACCATCATTCTCAGCAAACTCACACAAGAACAGAAAACCAAACACCACATGTTCTCACCTGTAGGTGGGTGTTGAACAATGAGAACACGTGGACTCAGGGAAAGGAGTATCACAAACTGGGTACAGTTGGGAGGGGGGTTAGGCGAGAGACAGTAGGGGGTGGGGAGGGATAACATTGGGAGAAATGCTGGATATAGTCAAAGTGAGAATAGAGGCAGCAAACCGCCTTCTTATATATGCACCTATGCAACAACGCCGAATGACCTCCACATGTACCCCAGAACCTAAAGTAAAATTAAA
>NW_016108071.1:179656-203141 GCF_001604975.1 Cebus imitator | reverse complement strand
ATCCTGTAACCAAATGAAGGAGAGCTCTCTCTGTCTTCCTCATCCTACTCAAAAGTGTCCCTAGAGCAGTGGTGGCTTTGAGGGTTTTGCCTTCTATTACTTTTCACAGCCTGGGAAGTTGTATCTTCTGGGAAAGAGACGCGGGGAGGCCAGGAGTAGCTGAGGGTCCTTTCTGTGCCCTGAAGCCACCCAGAGGAGCCCTATTCCACTCTGGTTTGAGGGTGATCTGAGAGGGTCTCCTTTTGTTCCTTTCTGGAGCATTTCTCTAACATTTATTACAATTAGGAGGGGACCTCCACATTTGTGAGATTTTGTTTCATTTGAGATTTACAGAAAAAAAAAGTGGCCAGATGGGTTCCCCCCCATGGGTGAGGGTCCTGGGCAACTGTCTGGTGAGTGTGTCTCGCCACAGCTGCAGGAAGTGGAGGTGCTAAACTACCGGCCCTTCCACTTGCTGGGAGGGGTTAATATCACAACTGCACTGAAAGGACTTAGAGCCACACAAAACTTCTGAGAGGAGCTGTTAACATGGAGCAGCACCTTCAGTTCTCCATTTAATGATATTGTGTTTGTGCCTGAGCTTTAAGCACAAGCAGTAGCAGCTTCTTCTTGAGTTCTGAGGGTGTCATGACCCTATGAGTAACCAGAGAGAGCTAACCTAGACTGAAATTGGGAACTTGTTTGCAATTTTTGACCCTGACCACTAACTAGTGATTCTTTTCCAAAATTGAGAAAGACAGTAACCATTGAAGCAGATATGTGTGTGTAAATATTTTTCCATTCCAGAGTTTTTATTTTAAGGCTCCAGGAAGGAAAGGAGAGTAGACATTTTTCCTGATTTTATCAACTCCTCTCTTGCCCTCCTTCAATTCCCCTGTAACATTCCTGAGGCTGTTCCTGCTACCCAATTTTTTTTTAAATCAGTAGCCTAGAGGTAAAGAACTGTCTTTTTCTCTGATTTTTTAATAAACTGTCTTTATAGAATATGCACAAGTTTTTCTACCCTCAGTGTTAAAATATTTATTAAAAGGAAGTGAACCTCATGTTTTCAAATAAATATATGACTGTGGAAAAAAATGCTCATCATCACTGGTAATTAGAGAAATTCAGATCAAAACCACATTGAGATAGATACCATCTCATGGCAGTTAGAATGGTGATCATTAAAAAATCTGGAGACAACAGATGATAGAGAGGATGTGGAGAAATAGGAACACTTTTACACTGTTGGTGGGAGAGTAAATTAGTTCAACCATTGTGGAAGACAGTGTGGCAATCCCTCAAGAACCTAGGAATAGAAATTCCATTTGACCCAGCAATCCCGTTACTGGGTATATATCCAAAGGATTATAAATCATTCTATTATAAAGACACACGCACTTGTATGTTCATTGTGGCACTGTTTACAATAACAAGACCTATAACCAACCCAAATGCCCATTGATGATAGACTGGACAAAAAAATATGGCACATATACACCATGGAATACTATGCAGCCATAAAAAATAAGGAGTTTGTGTGCTTTGTAGGGACTTGGATAAACCTGGAAACCATCATTCTCGGCAAACTGACACAAGAACAGAAAATCAAACACCACATGTTCTCACTCATAGTCAGGTGTTGAACAATGAGAACACATGGACACAGGGAGGGGAGCATCACACACTGGGGTCTGTTGTGGGGGACTATGGGGGTAGGGAGTTGGGGAGGGACAACATGGGGAGAAATGCCAGATACAGGTGATGGAGATGGAGACAGCAAACCACATTGCCATGTATGTACCTATACAACAATCCTGCATGTTCTTCACATGTATCCCAGCATCTAAAGTGCAATAAAAGGTATATTAAGACACACACACACACACACACACACACACTCACACATACACAAAAACTCCTAACCTAATCTTGGTGGAGGTCATGGAAGATTTTCCAGAGACTGTGATATCTAGCAGAGACCTGAATGAGGAGTAGGAGTTAATCAGTGAAGGAAGATTGAAGAGGTGGATAAGGTTGAAAAGTCAGTTTAACAGAGGAAACAGTGTGTATAAAAGCATACGTGTTACAGAGAACATGATGTTTAGGGAAGAACTTCAATTAGTTCCACGCATATAATTTCAGATAAATTAGCCAGACCATAGAGTTTAAGGGGAGCGTAACTAAAGTTGAGCAAGCAGAAGTTAGAACTGCAAATTGTCTGCTTTTATATTTTATATTGTTTACAATTTTAATTTTATTTAACATCTACCTCTTTAAAGGAAACTTTCTTGGCCTATTTTTACTACTAAAGTTATACAGATTTTCCCTTCTCTCAATTGTATAACATTATTTATTAATATTTCACTTGGTCCTATACTCTTGGACCTTGTTCCCTAGTTGTTTTATTTCCCTTTTAAGACTATTTATTGAGTATTTTGTATTCCAAGTTGCTGTGCTGAGCACAAGAAATATAAAGGTGAATGAGATACACGGGATTTTGGCACTAATGGAACTTAATAATATAGCAGACTTTCTTGAATGAATGTCTTACCTTTTCAGCTATATTGTAAGCTTCTTGAAGCCTGGGGCTGTGATCTAAAGTTTTATAATAAATCTGTTTCTATTTAGATTAACTAGAAATGAAAAAAAAAATTCAAGATGGGCAGTTGAAAGTCTTAGGCCAATAAAATTCTTTACAAATATCCCTAGGTGGTGTAGACACATTTTCTAGTAAATGGAACATAATATATTCTGATTTTTAAGACTATGGATGAAAACATTTATTTTTTCAAGTGCCTATCACAGCAAATACTTCAAATATTTATCAAACATGTATTTATTATTAGCTTCTGATAAACTGTAACTTTCATACATTAATCTAGGGTTCCTCAACCTGTCACTGTTGACATTTTAGGGTAAATAATTTAGTGCGTGTGTGTGCATGTTGGGTGGGGACTATCTTGTACACTGTAGCATGTTTAGCAGCGTTTCTGATCTCTTCCCAGTAGATGTCTGTACCACACCCCTACCTAAGTTGGACAACCAAAAATGTCTCAAGAAATTGCCAAATATCCTCTGGGGAGAAAATCACCCTGATTGAGAACCACAGCAACCTATTCTGAGATTCATGGTATGCAGTTGTATGTTAAAAACAACCTCAATTACCTTGATTCCAATATTCAAAATAGGACCTCTACATTTGCATTTTAACAGAGGTCTGAGTACCCCCCACCGCCCCCCCCCATACAAGTAACAGTCACTTTTTCTGAAGGGAACTTCATACTCAAGAAATCTTCATTTTTTTTAGAAATTAATATGAAATTTACTAATTATTGGCATTGCTTTTCTTTCAATTAGAAATAAACATTTGTTAGCCATGCATCGTACTAAGGGTTCTGCAGGCATGATCTCACTTTAATTCCTGCAACAACCCTTAGAAATTGGTATTACTAGCCAGGTGCTGTGGGTCACGCCTGTAATCCCAGCAGTTTGGGAGGCTGAGGCAGGTGGATGACGAGGTCAAGAGATCGAGACCATCCTGACCAACATGGTGAAAACTCGTCTCTACTAAAAATACAAAAATTAGCTTGGTGTGGTGGCGTATGCCTGTAGTCCCAGCTACTCAGGAGGCTGAGGCAGGAGAATTGCTTGAACCCGGGAGGCAGAAGTTGCAGTGAGCCGAGGTTGCACGACTGCACTCCAGCCTGGTGCCTGGCGACAGAGCAAGACTCTGTCTCAAAAAAAAAAAAAAAAAGGAGTTGGTATTATTAGAAGTTTCTTCTGCATATTAAGACATTGAGGTTTAGGACATCTTAATGACTTGTCTAAATTTATGCAGCTTGTGGTGTATTTGGGTTTCAAATCCAGATCTCTGATAACAAAACCAGCGTACTTTCTACTAATCACATGTACTGACCTTTCTTTCATTTCAGTAATTATCCAGTAGAAATGAGTTACATATTAATTATTATTACCAGTGGAGAGTGGTGGATCAAAAAGTTCTCATTCTTACATTGGGGAAACAGTTATTGACGTTATCCATTTTATACTCCACTTCGCAATTTTTATGTTGTTTAATGATATAACCTACCCAAAACTTATCAGTTATTCAGCTCTAATAGGTTTCTAAACTAGAAGGGAAAAAAGATAGATTTCCATTACATACAAATAGATATGTTTTAAAAATGTGTTAGGAGGATAAGGATATGGTCACTTCGTGGTAGACATTTTAGTCGGATTAGAGAAGTTTCAGTAGTCTTGTTGATCTTTCGTTCAACCCAAAGTAATGCCTGTCTACTCAGCATGATACAGTTTAAAGGGTATGTGTTAGAACGAGAAAGGACTCAATATATTTTAGTCATTGTCCTATCATTAGTGTAACTAAGATAGAAAGCTATTTCTCTACTCTGAGCCTCATGTTCCTCACCTATAAAAGGAATAAAGTGGCCCACATGGTTTCTAAAGTTCTCTTCAGCTCTGCCATTCTAAAAAAAAAAAAAAAAAAACTGTGTTATAGTAAACTCCTCAGAAAGAAATATAAATTATAAATAAGACATCATATAAAACACTATAAAGACTTTACTTTTTCAAATGAATTAATGGTACTCGTAGGGACCTAGATGAGATTGGAGACTATTATTCTAAGTGAAGTAACTCAGGAATTGAAAACCAAACATCATATGTTCTCACTGATATTTGGGAGCTAAGGTGTGAGGACACAAAGGCATAAGAATTGTACAATGGACTTTGAAGACTTGTGCGGAGGGGTGGGAGGAGGTGAGGGATAAAAGACTACAAATAACGTGCAGTGTATACTGCTTGGGTGATGGGTGCAATGAAATCTCACAAGTCACCAGTAAAGAACTTACTCATGTAACGAAATACCACTTGTACCCCCAATAACCTATGGAAAAAAATAATTTAAAAAAGTTACTTTTTGGACTCCATGTTTGGGTCTTCTTCCATGAACACTCCCTTTGTGGAAGCCGTCTTTCTCTCCCTTGGATTTCCCTCTGGAGTCCCCTTCTACACTCCCTTGTAGAAGCCTGTCTTCCCCTTCTAAACTCCATCTCTCTCTCTCTATTCCCTTCCACTCAGTGCTTTCCTCTTCTGGATTCCATCTGTCTGGATTCTCTCACTCAGTGTGAGAGTTAGCTTTTCTTTCTCTCTCCTTCTCCTTTTTCTCTCTACCTAAATAAATCACTTTCTACAAAAACAAAAAAAGTTAATATTAAATAAAAAAAAAAGTCGATGGTTGGATGATGGTAGAACTTCAAAGTTATATGTAATACTAAAGTTGTTGGTTCCTTAGGAGTTTTTATGTGATTGTTGTAAATTTGATTTTTATTTTACTGCATTCTTGCTTAAGGGCTTTTTCTTACATTTCCTCTAGATGGTGCTCCATAACCAAAAATCACTTTTTAGTCTAGTCGCTATCAAAAAATATTCTTAGTCAAGAAGACACCCTCCTTTGTCTCCAAATTCTGTATTATATTTTATCTATGTCACAATTCCGCATCATAAAACATAAATATAGCTTTCTAAGTTCTAAAAATTTATTTAATATAGCACGAAGCACCATCTGTATGAAATAATACCATCTGTTGTGCCATGTACTGATCCCATTTCTCGTATCTGTGCTATGGCAGCCAGCCATTAATTGGTATTAGATGTTCAGAATCCGGTTGATATGCTAGACGATCTGTATGTCATTTATAAAATGAAGATTTTAAAACATAGGGCACCTAGAGTTAAATTTTCTTTATGCATATTCCACAGATGTGTTGTGAATATTTTAAAGGCAAAATATTTTACTTATATATCATATATTTTATTATTATTATATATGTTATTTCACAGTAATATTATATTTATAGTCATACTTAGAAAATACTCTAGACCAAAAAAGATTTTTTTGAAGCTGTGTTTTTGAATTATATTCCAAATTAAAAAAAAAAAAAAACTATCATTGCATTTTATCTCTTTCTACTTAAATATCCTACCATTCTCTAGTTCTCTAGTCTTCTTAAGAAACTGATTACTTCTACAACTCTAATCCTCCTCTATGGCTTTACTTCCCACTCTAACTCTGAAAGTCAATGATGCCGATTCCTTGATATCTCAATATTCAAAATTTTCAAGATGAGCACTAACTTGAAATGTAAGATGAGCTGTCTTTGTTTTGTATATGATTTCTATGAGATAAGATCTTGCATTAAGCTGCCATTTTGAAAGAATTACTCACCCAGCAAGTGTTTAAATAAACCAACATTGAGTATTTAATGTTTTATTTTTACCAATTGTCAGTACTGATAATTTTAAATCTAATTACATTTTAATAACAAAGTCTATAGTATAGATTTTTAAAAATAGATAAACCATCTCCGCCAGTGGACAATGATTAGAAGTGAATTTGGCATAAAGTGAAGGTTAGCATTTGATATTTCTTAGGCTTTTTTTCTCTTTTGAAATGCTGCTACAATAAAGATAATACTAAAAACTTTAATACCATGCATTTTATTTCTTGAATTTTAAAAACATATATGTGAGAGAATGCATTTGGTTAATAAAAATGGCCAACCTCAAAACCTTATTATTTTATTAATTTTATTTATTATTATTATTGTTATTTTAAGATAGAGTCTTGTTCTGTCACCCAGGCTGGAGTGCAATGGTGTGGTCTTGGTTCACTGCAACCTCCACCTCCCAGGTTCAAGCAATTCTCCTGCTTCAGCCTCCCGAGTAGCTGGGATTACAGGTGCCTGCCACCATGCCCAGCTAATTTTTGTATTTTTAGTACAGACAGGGTTTCACCATTTTGGCGAGGCTGTTCTCGAATTCCTGACCTCAAGATCTGCTGGCCTCGGCCTCCCAAAGTGCTGGGATTACAGGAGTGATCCACTGCACCCAGCCTACTTGATTAATTTTTAAAATTTTGTTTATTTATTATTTTTATTTTAGGTTCAAGGGTACATGTCCAGTTTTGCTATATAGGTAAATTGTGTATCACAGGGGTTTGGTGTTACCCAGGTAATGAGCATAGTACCCGATAAGGAGTTTTCAATTCTCTCCCTCTTCCCACCATTGACCGTCAAATACACATATGCCAATGTGTATTCAATAAAACCCCATTACTTGTTTTAATGCTCCAAGGTATTTCAGACTGCAGATTTCTTCTAGTTGTTATTTCACAATATCAGTTAATCAAAGGGCACACTTAAAATTGTGATGTAGTGATGTTACTTTGAGAGGCCAACTAAGATACCAGAATGCAAATATTCTCAGGATATTGGAAATAAATTTTGAGTTGATTATTGTGCTAACTCCTTTAAATAAATTGTCCTACTATTTTACCTTGAGACTCTTGTACATCATTTTATTAATCTTTGCAAAACCATTGGCATTTCATCCTTGAGTTATGGCCACTCAAGTTGAAGTTGACTACCATCTTGTTTATATTAGAATTGAATTTTCTTTTAAATAAAACTATGACATAATGTTCCATCTGTTTAAAAAAGTAGAACAATATTTTTATAGTAGCAATTTGTTTGATTGACTTGTTATCCCTTCCTGGAAAATAATATTATGTTTTGAGAGAGAACCTCACAATAATTAAAGGTCAGTGAACCAGGAATCTAAAGACAAGTTCTGGGCTTGACCCAGGTCTACAGATTAGGTCACAGCTGTGTATATATACAGTCAATTGATCTAATCTCTTTATTTTACTTTTCTTGCTTGACCAATCCCAAAACATAAAGCACTAAACAAATGCAAGTTATCATTATTATAGAAAAATATTTACCCTGATTATCCCTCATAAATGCAAAGCTCACAACAATGCACCTACCATAACTGTCAAGGGCAGAACAACACTTTCATTCTACAATATACTCTGTGAGATTCTCTCCTCAAACCAGGCTTTTGCCCAACTAGAGCAGACTCTCCGCAGAAGTTGGCACCTTTCCAGGTGGCCCTGGCAGTTGCCACATTAGGTACTGAAAAGTGACAGCTGTTCACTTGGGAGACTACCTGAGCACAGATGCTTCTAGCCTTTCTCCTTCAAAAAGGAGCAGTATAGTTCATATGGAGCATATACATTACTCATGAGTGGAGAGCAGGAGAAGGAGAAGGGGAGGAGGAAGAGAAAAACATGACAAAAAATTCTCCTTCTCATAGAATCATAGAATTCTAGCAATGGAAAGGAACTTAAAGGTCATCTTGTGTAATCACCCATTCCTTTTCCTCATTCTACCCCAGCACCTTTATAGACCTAAGGAGATTTTCCTCTATGTTTTATAAATTGCATGGAGACAAAAAAGAAAAAGTATCTATGATTCAGTTATCAGTGAAAAAGATGCTGCTCATGAACTTTGTAAGATGTGTACCCACCTATATCAGAAATAAATGATGGAAACTTAAAATATAAACATAATTACAATGTCATTATCATAACTCTTAAAAATAAACAGGTAAAATATGGAAGTGCATGAAAATAAAACCTGGACTCTAGTAAATCTCTGCAATTGGTGTATTGCTGATTTAGTAGTAATATTATTTATCTATGGCTGTGTAATAAATTATCCTAAAACTTAGAGGCTTATGCAATCAACGGTAACACAAATAAGAATCATTTGTGTTACGGTTTTCATGGGTCTGCAATCTGAGCATAGCTCAGCTGAAAGCCTCGGACTCAGGGACTTTTACAAGGTTGCATTTAAAATGTTGCCGGCTGCTGTCATCTCAAGGCTAAACTTGGGAAATGACTTGCTTCCAACTTCTCTCACAAGGTTCCTGGCAGGCCTCAGATTCTGCCTAGCTATTGGCTAGAGATATCGATTTATTGCCATGTGGGTCTCTCCATAGGGCTGCTCACAATATGATAGCTGGCTTCCCTCAGAGCATGTGAATGAGATTAAAGAGAAGGTGCACAAGATGGAAGCCACAGTTTCTTTGTAGCCTCATTTTGGAAGTGACATTCCATTGCTATTGCTGTATCCTGTTTGTTAGAAGTGAGTTATGGAGTCCAGCCCACATTCAAGGGGAGGAGAGTAGACACAAGGATGTGTATACCAGGGGCTGGGATCATCGAGGGTCTTCTTAGAAGCTGCCTACCATAGTAGCCTTTTTAATTCTATCAATTTAAAATGAAGAGGACAAGCAATTTGAAAATGCTTTAGTGACTAATTCAACATAGTAAATTCTAGTACACATGATATGATTTGTTGAAAGTAAGCATATTCAAATTAATTAGCTGAATAAGTTTTTTTGGTATTCCCACATAGTTTATATAGATTATTACAATTAAATACTGAGACTTACAGTTCCAGCCAACATGGAGTAGCGCTACTCCTTACTAAACCTCCCCCATACAATAAGAAGGCAAATTGGCTAGGGATCTTGAGGAATAACTGGTGGTGAGTTAATGAGTTCTTCTAGAGCTTCAGGATACAGACATGAAGAACAAACTTCATTGTAGAGTACAGAAATTTGGAATGTATCACTCTTTTGGCCCACATGATATTTCTTGGAAAATTATTATTTTTTTAAAGTGTAATTTTGGTATGATATTGTTTACTGGTTATCTCTTTAAAAAAATATGACCAGTACATAAAATGAACTGAAGGTACTTTCTGTTTAATTGAACCTGAAAGTTACTTGATTTGAATAAATATGAGTATATTCTTTAATTGTAATTTCTTCTTGATTCCCTCTTCTATACTATATGTCTTTATTTAGTAACATTGCACCAAGATATCATAATATGAGATGTAAAATTTTATAATATCTCTTTTGAATCTCCATTATCTAACAGTATGATATTATCTCTAAAAACATTTTTCTTCAGATAAATGTTATTTAAATACAAATGGGGACTGATAACTTATTTGCAAAATATGTTTTAGGCAAGTAAAGTCTCACTATCTTAGATATATTTATATTTTGTTGACAATGCTGCATAAGTTTTTGTTTGAAATAAAAACTATAATGTCCCCAATTTATCAAAATTCTATTTATTTACAGGTGTGTGACTCATTTGTAGGTAAATAAGTTTATTGTGTGTAACTGCAAAGACTAATCCATGTATGAAAATACTAGCTTTCTATTGTCTTAAAATTTTGCAAAAAGCTCATATTGTTTTTTTAAAACTAATATATATCAAGCATTTACCTTACGTCAAACACTGGGCTAAGGATTTTAAATGCATTATCTCATTCATGTTCACATTGCCCTATGAAGCAAGACCTATTTATATCCCTATTTACTGGTGAAGAAATTGAGGCTAATGAAGATTACAGAGCCAGAATTTAAACCTAGGTCTTTGTGATTTGAAAATTCCTGCTCTTAGCCACCATGTAATACTGACTTTCCCATTAGCATAAATGACTTTGTATGTTGTGGATCAGTCGAATCTGACCTTGGTTGTTTCAATAGCAAGTATTTGCAAAGCTGCTCATGCTTTGGCTATGGTATGGCAGCGGGCTTGCTTGTTTCCTTAATTGCTCATTTGTGATTGGTTACACCTTGTGCAACTTTCCCAGTATTCATGCTTGATCTTCATTAGGTTTTTTTCTCTTTTTATAGAATTAAATGCCTAGAGTTTATATGAAAATTTTTCTCCACTCTTTTCCTTTCTGTATTCAAGATTCCATGTAACACCTAAAAGTGAAATACAACTGGAAAAAAAAAAGCATTAAAAAATCTGGATATTCAGGGCCGGGCGCGGTGGCTCAAGCCTGTAATCCCAGCACTTTGGGAGGCCGAGGCGGGTGGATCACGAGGTCAAGAGATCGAGACCATCCTGGTCAACATGGTGAAACCCCGTCTCTACTAAAACTACAAAAAATTAGCTGGGCATGGTGGTGCGTGCCTGTAATCCCAGCTACTCGGGAGGCTGAGGCAGGAGAATTGCCTGAACCCAGGAGGCGGAGGTTGCGGTGAGCCGAGATCGTGCCATTGCACTCCAGCCTGGGTAACATGAGTGAAACTCCGTCTCAAAAAAAAAAAAAAAAAAAAAAAAAATCTGGATATTCCTAAAAATCTAGAAACCTGATGTTGTTTAGCCAAACATCTGGGTATTTACATATTTCAGCTTCCCCATGTGCCTGGCAATATGCAGAGATAGCCTGATGTTGATAAGCTTTAGGATTTCTTAGCCAGGCTTACTTTAGTATCACCTACTCTTCTCCAATTTCAGGTTGAAATGAATAAGTCATAATAATTCAGAGGATTGCTCTTTCTTTTTTATTTACCTTGAAGATTTTATGGCTTTCTCATAAGCTAAAATAAAAATTCTGTTAGTCCAGTTGTTATTTTTCCATTAAAATCTCCTGTGGGTTTTTCCCCACAAGATGGCAGATTGAAGGCAGTGTTTGCCTCTTCCACTTGAAAACACAAAATCGTGTATAGATATTCACACTGTGAACTTTTTTCCCAAGAAGCAATGCAGGAACTTAATAGGAAAACGAAAATCTATAGATACTTTGAAAGAAGCAGCAGGCTGTCACTTACATCGTGAACCAGGTGAAAAACTGTAAGTCACCAGAGTGTGAGAGGAGAGAGACTGCCTCCAGAATATACACCCCCACTTTGGAAACTGGAAGACCAGGCCACAGGAGAAGGCCTTAACCCTACCCTGTGCCGGAAGTGAGTAAGAGAGTGGTGAAAAATATAAAAGTAAGGATAGCAGTGGGAAAACACTTGCATGCATTCCCACCTTCAGCATGGTCCAATGAAACCATTCCTAATTCTGCCTCACAGGAGACCTCACAGAAATCTGCCAATGAACTCAGGCAGTGGTCACAGGTTAAAAGAAGCTCTCAACTTAATTTTATGCTATCACCTTTAGTGGGGCAGAAGCCATTCGCCAGAACCAGGAGGTGAGTGGGAAGTGTGCTACAGCCACAAGGGCAGGAGCTGGGTGCCTTGGCTCTGCCAGCAGACTGGGACAGATGTGGTCTGAAAGCTGTGGTTTCTGTGTCCATGGGGAGAGCTTATGACCGGAGGCAGTTTTAACTTCTGAGGTAAACAACTTGGAACTTAGCTTCCTGTGGGTAGTGGAAAATTGCAGGTGAGAGGTCTGTCTTGCTAAGTGCATGGGAGCTGGGTGGGACTTACTGCCACTTGATACTCCCCACTCCCTGCCTGAACTATTCTGTGCAGCAGAGAATTATGCTCCCATGTGGAACACTACCCCAGTGGCGAGAAGCTTCCCCCTTGACTTTCACAGGGGCCATTGCTTGCTCGGCACATGGAGAGTCTGAGCAAGGACCTGCTTGATCCAGCTCCAACCTGGCTTTGCCCTTCCACCCACTCTGGTAGCTTAACATGAAGGACAGAAACCTTTTGAAGCTTTATAACCTCACCTATCACCTGAGAAACCAGAGTATTGCCCCTGGGTACCATAAGGCAAGCATAAATCCCACCACTACTACCATAGCTACTGCTCTTTTGAAAGTGTCTCCACTTGGTTGGAGGTCAGCCAATACAGTCTATTGTAGCATCTCCAGGTAGAAAAGCAGTGAAGCCAGGAAGAAGAAAACCTGTACACGACCTTAGTTATTATGAAAGCGTGCACCACCCTGGCTAAACAGGAGGTCCTGAGTGTGTCCATGTCACTCAGTCATTACTACTATAAGTGGTATTTGAGAAAGCAAACACACTAAGTCTATCTATAACCAAGGAATCTCACAGAATCTACACCACTTTCCTGCCACCTTCATTAGAGCTTATGCTGGTACCTGATGCTGGGAGATGTAAGGACAGGTAAAATCTCTGAATCCTTTGCAGATATTCCCTAGCACCAGCCTAGAATGTGGCAGCTACACCACTGGGTGACCAAACCCAGAGAAGAAACAGCATTCATAGTAGTCTGGCTCTCAGGTATTTCACTCTCAAGGAGAAAGGGAGGTTTACCACATCAAGGGAACACCTCACAGGAAAAAAGAACCTGGACAGCAGGCCTTGAGTCTTAGATCTTTCTTCTGGTGGAAGGTTTCTTTCAGCAGAGGCATATTTGCAGTTCTGGGCTTATCAGGAAAAGTCTGCAGCTTTACCCCAACAGTCAGGCATCCCTGGTGCTCCTGAAGCTTCTTGGAGAAGAGGACTTCCTTATCCCTTTGTCTACTACTGCAGACATAACTGGGGCTTTTCCCATGAGAGCTTGATGTGGGTGCACCTATAGACAGCTTCTTTAGAGCACTTCAAGGTGACTGCAACCCCACAGGAAGAGCACCCTCCAGGTGCAGGCTTGCATGAAAGGTAAAGTCACAATCCTTCTCTACTCGGAATATCAACATTCCTGTAGATAAAAGAGATGCCTGAATGATTCGAATAGCTGGAACGTGGGGTCTGGAATGTGTCTCAGAGGTGGATAGCTTTTCTGCTGGTCTGTCAAAATAACTGAGGAAGCTCTGGTCATTATATCTGATAAGATCTCAGCACATTTCACTGAAAGCTTCCCCAGCCACTTCTGTCAAGACCAGGGCCGCTTCCCACAATTGGGTATTGCATTTACCCACCTACTTTAGCCACAGCCAATTTATACCTGTGGACATTTTCCCTATTGACCTGAAGCCTAAACTATTCAACCCAGTAAATAAAATACTGAGGAACATACCAATAAATACATACCATGGGAGAAAGAGATGTTGCAAGAGACCTCTGCCATTTAAACACTGTAGGAGACAGTAAACATGTTTAAACACCAAGCACATTGCTACTAGAACCAGCATCTGAGAATCTGAGAAAATCATTATAGAGACTCTCTCTAACCAAGGAACTCATACAGTCTTTACCATTCAAAGCACCAAGAGCAAAATTAGGCTACAATAAGCTATAAATATTAAAATCACATCCTTAAGGGTGGGGGGAAAGAAATGGAAAAAGATAGGCTGGGCGCGGTGGCTCAAGCCTGTAATCCCAGCACTTTGGGAGGCCGAGGCGGGTGGATCACGAGGTCAAGCGATCGAGACCATCCTGGTCAACACGGTGAAACCCCGTCTCTACTAAAAATACAAAAAATTAGCTGGGCATGGTGGCGTGTGCCTGTAATCCCAGCTACTCGGGAGGCTGAGGCAGGAGAATTGCCTGAACCCAGGAGGTGGAGATTGCGGTGAGCCGAGATCGCACCATTTCACCCCAGCCTGGGTAACAAGAGCGAAACTCCGTTCCCCCCCCCCCAAAAAAAAAAGAAATAGAAAAAGAAAAAAGAATCAGAAAGAGGAGAGTGTAGGTCAAGATGGCCTAATAGACACAACTCTGGTACACAACACCCAGTGAGAGGCATGCAGAAATCGAGAGATCTCCTAGCTCCAGCTAAGGTACCAGGTGCATTTTAACGGGTCTGGTTGGATGGTGAGCAAAGCCCAGGCAGGGCAGACCAAGGAGGGGAAGGGTGTCACTTCACCCAGAAAGTTCATCTGACCTGTGAGTCAGAGGCTCCCCCTCTGGCTCTGCAGTCCAGATACAGCACTTCCTCCAAAGCCTCAGCAATACACAGAATAGGGGATCTTTGCCAGTCAAGCACCAGGAATTACAAGTGCAGGGTTGAACAATAATCCAGGATGGTGTCCCGAATTGGTGCACAGATATAAGCAAATGCATAAGTCCATAAGCCAGCCAGGAGAGCCTGCAGACTGAGCTATCACCCTCTCCCCGCTGCCTGGAGAGAGAGGGAGCTGAAAGTGGGAAGACAGATGGTGCAGCTGGATGGGTACCTACCCTCCCTGACAAACCCCAGAGGGCTGAAGTACTAACTCCAGTGGGTTACACAGCCAGTGCCTCAGTCTTAACTGAACTCTGAATGATCCAGCCCTGTGGAGGAAAGACACAACCCACCATTAAAGAGATGGGACTAGGCTTCATGTTTTAACAAAAAACACAGGAAGCCTATGTAGCAACGGGACGGTGTTCTTGACCACCCAACAGTGCCTCTAGGGCAGCGGAAGAGGTGGGCCTAACCTCCCAGTGTAAACAAAAAAGATACAGGAAGCCTACCTAGTAACCTGAAGTAGTCCCTAGAAACCCAGTAGCACCTCCACAGGTAGACAAGTAACCTCATCAAGCAGCTCCCTGAGATCACAGCCAGGTAAATCCACAAAGATGGGAAAAGATCAGCACAAAAAAGATGAAACCATCAAACACCAGAACATCTCTTCTCCTTCAAGGGATCGCAACTCTTCAACAACACAGAACACAACATGACCAAGAAAGAGTGTGACAAATTGACATAAACAGGCTTCAGAAGGTGGATAATAACAAAGTTTTCTGAGCTAAAGGAACATGTTCTAACCCAATGCAAAGAAACTAAAAGTCTTGAAAAAAGGTTAGACTAAATGCTAACTAGAATAACCAGCTTAGAGAAGAACATAAACGGCTTGATGGAGTTGAAAAACACAGCACAAGAACTACGGGAAGCAAACACAAGTTTTAATAGCTGAATCAATCAAGCAGAAGAAAGGATATCAGAGATTGAAGATCAACTCAATGAAATAAAAAGAGAAGGCAAGACAAGGGAAAAAAGAATGAAAAGAAATGAACAAAGCCTCCAAGAAATATGGGATTATGTGAAAAGACCTAATCTACGCTTGATTGGTGTACCAGAATATGATGGGGAGAATGAATCCAAGCTGGAAAACACGCTCCAGGATATTATCCAGGAGAACTTCCCAAGTCTAGCAAGGCAGTCCAATATTCAAATCCAAGAAATACAGAGAACTCCACAAAGATATTCCTCAAGAAGAGCAACCCCAACGCATATAATCATCACATTCACCAGAGTTGAAATGAAGGAAAAAATTCTAAGGGCAGTCAGAGAGAAAGGACAGGTAACTCACAGATGGAAGCCAATCAGACTCAAAGCAGATCTCTCAGCAGACACCCTACAAGCCAGAAGAGAGCGAGGGGCCAATATTCAACATCCTTAAAGAAAAGAAATTTCAACCCAGAATCTCATATCCAACCAAACTAAGCTTCATAAGTGAAGGAGAAATAAAATCCTTTATGGACAAGCAGTTACCGAGAGATTTCATCATCACCAGACCTACCCTACAAGAGTTCCTGAAAGAAACACTAAGCATGGAAAGGAACAAGTACCAGCCACTGCAAAAGCACACCAAAGAACAAAGACCAAAAATGCAATGAAGAAAATGAGTCAACTCACGGACAAGAAAACCAGCCAGTAACAAAATGGCAGGATCGAATTCACACATAACAATATTAACATTGAATGTAAATGGCCTAAACACCCCAATCAAAAAGCATAGACTGACAAACTTGATAAAAAGTCAAGACTCATTGGTGTGCTGTATTCAGGAAACCCATCTCATATACAAAGACACACATAGACTCAAAATAAAGGAATGAAAGAAGATTTACCAATCAAATGGAGAACAAAAAAAGCAGAGCTTGCAATCCTAGTCTCTGATAAAATGGACTTCAAACCAACAAAGATCAAAAGAGACAAAGAAGGACATTACATAATGGTAAAAGGATCAATCCAACTAGAAGAGCTAACTATCCTAAATATATACACACCCAACACAGGAGCACCCAGATACATAATGCAAGTTCTTAATGACCTAAAATGAGATTTAGACTCCCAGACAATAATAGTGGGAGACTTCAACACTCCACTGTCAATATTAGATCAATGAGACAGAAAATTAACAAACACATCCAGAACTTGAATACAGAGCTGGACCAAGCAGGCCTAATAGACATATATAGAATGCTCCACCCCAAATCCACAGGATATATATTATTCTCAGCATCACATTACACTTACTCTAAAATTGACCACATAATTGGAAGTAAATCACTCCTCAGCAAATGCAAAAGAATGGAAATCATAACAGTCTCTCAGACCACAGCACATTCAGATTAGAATTTAGGATTAAGAAACACACTCAAATCCACACGACTTGGAAACTGAGCAACTTGCTTCTGAGTGTTGACTAGATAAACAATGAAATGAAAGCAGAAATAAAGATGTTCTTTGAAACCAACCAGAATAAAAACACAACTTACCAGAATCTTCAGGACACCTTTAAAGCACTGTTGAGAGGGAAATTTATAGCAATAAATGCCCACATGAGAAACAAGAAAAGATCTAAAATTGACACCCTATCATCAAAATTGAAAGAGCTAGAAGAGATCAAAAAAACTCAAAAGCTAGCAGAAGACAAGAAATAACTAAGATCAGAGTCTAACTGAAGGAGATAGAGACACAAAAACACCCTTCAAAAAATCAATAAATTCAGGAGCTGGCTTTTTGAAAAGATCAACAAAATACACAGACCACTAGCCAGATTAATAAAAAAGAAAAGAGAGAAGAATCAAATAGATGCAATAAAAAACAATAAAGGGAATATCACCACTGATCCCACAGAAATACAAACTACCATCAGAGATTACTAAAAACAGCTCTTTGCCCATAAACCAGTAAACCAGGAAGAAATGGATAAATTCCTGGACACTTGTACTCTACTAAGACTAAACCAGGAGGAAGTTGAAACCCTGAAGAGACCAATAACAAGGGCTGAAGATGAAGCAGCAATCAATAGCCTACCAACCAAAAAAAGTCCAGGTCCACATGGATTCACAGCTGAATTCTACCAGACGTACAAAGAGGAGTTTGCTCCATTCCTTCTGAAACTATATCAAACAATTCAAAAAGAGGGAATCATCCCTAACTCATTTTATGAGACCAACATCATCCTGATACCAAAACCAGGCAGAGACTCAACTGAAAAGGAAAACTTCAGGCCAATATCCATAATGAACATTGATGCAAAAATCTTCAATAAAATACTCACAAACCGAATGCAACAGTACATCAAAAAGCTTATTCATCAAGGTCAAGTAAGCTTCGTCCTGGTGATGCAAGGCTGGTTCAACATACGCAAGTCCATAAATGTAATCCATCACATAAACAGAACCAAAGACAAAAATTATCTCAATAGATGCAGAGAAGGCCTTCAGCAATATTCCACAGCCCTTCATGCTAAAAACTCTAAATAAACTAGATATTGATGGAATGTATCATAAAATGAAAAAAAAAGTACTATTTATGACAAACCTACAGCCAATATCATACTGAATGGGCAAAAGCTCAAAGAATTCCCTTTGAAATCAGGCACTAGACAAGGATGCCCTCTCTCACCACTCCTATTCAATATAGTATTAGAAGTTCTAGCCAGAGCAATCAGGCAAGAAAAAGAAATAAAAGATGTTAAATTAGAAAAGGAGGAAGTCAAGCTGTCTCTATTTGCAGATGACATGATTGTATATTTAGAAGACCCCATCATCTCAGCCTAAAATCTTCTCAAACTGATAAGCAACTTCAGCAAAGTCTCAGGATAAAAAACCAATGTGTAGAAATCACAAGCATTCCTGTATACCCATTACAGACAAACAGAGAGCCAGATCAAGAGAGAATTTCCATTCACAATTGCTACAAAGAAAATAAAACACCTAGGAATACAACTAACAGAAGAAGTAAAGGACCTCTTCAAGGAGAACTACAAACCACTGCTCAATGAAGTAAGAGAGGACACAAACAGATGGAAAAACAATCCATGCTCATGGTTAGGAAGAATCAATATCGTGAAAGTGGTCATACTGCCCAAAGTAATTTACAAATTCAACACTATCCCCATCAAGCTACTAATGACCTTCTTCACAGAATTGGAAAAAACCACTGCAAACTTCATATGGAATCACAATACAGCCCACATAGCCAAGGCAATCCTAAGCAAAAATAACGAAGCCAGAGGCATCACGCTACCAGACTTCAAACTATACTACAAGGCCACAGTAATCAAAGCAGCATAGTACTGGTACCAAAACAGAGATTATAGAGCAATGGAACAGAACAGAGGCCTCAGAAGCAACACCACACTTCTACAACCATCTGATCTTTGACAAACCTGACAAAAAGAAAGAACTCCATGTTTAATAAATGGTGTTGGGAAAACTGGCTAGCAATGTACAGAAAGCAGAAACTGCACCCCTTCCTGTCACCTTACACTAAAATAACTCCAGATGAATTAAATATTTAAACATAAAACCTAATACTGTAAAACCTCTCTAAGAAAACGTAGGCAAAACCATCCAGGACATAGGCACAGGCAAGGACTTCATGACTAAAAAACCAAAAGCAATGGCAATAAAAGCCAGGATAGACAAATGGGATCTAATTAAACTCCAGAGCTTCTGTACAGCAAAGGAAACAATCATTAGAGTGAACTGGCACCAATAAAATGGTAAAAATTATTTTGCAATCTACCCATCTGACAAAGGGCTAATATTCAGAATCTAAAAAGAACTAAAACAGATTTACAAGAAAATAAAAAAGCCCATTCAAAAGTGGGCAAAGGATATGAACTGACACTTTTCAAAAGAAGATATATATGAGGCTGCCAACAAACATATGAAAAAATGCTCATCATCACTGGTCATTAGAGAAATGCAAATCAAAACCACATTGAGATACCATCTCACCCCTGTTAGAATGGTGAACATTAAAGAATCTGGAGACAACAGATGCCGGAGAGGATGTGGAGAAATAGGAACACTCTTACACAGTTGATGGGAGTGTAAATTAGTTCACCTATTGTGGAAGACGGTGTTACAATTTCTCAAGGATCTAGAAATAGAAATTCCATTTGACCCAGCAATCTCATTACTGGTTATATTCCAAAAACTATAAATTGTTCTACTCTAAAGACACATGCACACATATATTCATTGCTGCCCTGTGTACAATAGCAAAGACCTGGAAACAACCCAAATGCCCATCAATGATAGACTGGACAAAGAAAGTATGGCACATATACACCACGGAATACTACACAGCCATAAAAAATGATGAGCTCGTGTCCTTTGTAGGGACTTGGATGAATCTGGAAACCATCATTCTCAGCAAACTGATACAGGAACAGAAAACCGAACACTGCATGTTCTCACTCATAGGTGGGTGTTGAACAATGAGAACACGTGGACTCAGGGAGAGGAGCATCACACACTGGGGGCAGTTGGGGAGGTTAGGCAACGGACAGTGGGGGGTGGGGAGGGACAACATGGGGAGAAAGGGAGAAATGCCAGATACAGTCAAAGGGGAAATATAGGCAGCAAACCACCTGTTTGTGTATGCACCTATGCAACAACCCTGCATGACCTGCACATGTACCCCAGAACCTAAAGTAAAACAAAAATAAAAAACAAAACAAAATCATGAAATCAAAAAGTAAATTAAAGAATAATTGGAAAAAATATGGTCTACCCAAATGAGAAAAAACCAGGAAAATTATTCTGGGAATTGGCATTATGGTTCTATAGTACCCCCAAAAGATCACACTAGCCCTCCAGCAATGGCTTTAAAGTAGGACAAAATCTTTGAAATACCAGATAAAGAATTCAAAACGTTGATTATTAAGCTACTGAAAAAGATGCCAGAGAAGATGAAAACAAACATAAAGAAATTTTAAAAAATTTGATATAAATTTAAAAATTTCTAAATACATGTTGGTATCTTTTGACTGTATCCCCACCCAAATCTCATCTTAAATTTTAGCTCCCATAATCCCCACATGTCATGGGAGACACTCAATGGGAGGCAACTGAATCATGGGTCAGGTTTTTTCCATGGTATTCTTGTGATAGTGAATAAGTCTCATGAGATCTAATTTTTTTTTTTTTCTTGAGACATAGTTTCACTCTTGTTTTCCATGCTGGGGTGCAATGGCACCATATCGGCTCACTGCAACCTCTGCCTCCCAGGCTCAATTGATTTTCCTGGCTGAATCTCCTGGGTAGCTGGGATTACAGGCACTCACCACCATGCCTGGCTAATTTTTGTATTTTTAGTTGAGATGGGGTTTTGCCATGTTGACCAGGCTGGTCTCAAACTCCTGACCTCAGGTGATCCACCAGCATCAGCTTCCCAAAGTGCTGGGATTACAGGCGTCAGCCACCACACCCATCAATCTGATGCTTTTATAAAGGGAAGTTCCCCTGCACACACTGTCTTGCTGCCACAATGTCAGATGTGCCTTTGCTCCTCCTTCACCTTCCGCCATGATTGTGAGTCCTCCTCAGCCATATGGAACTCTCAAATCTCATGTCCTTTTTATATTTAAAAACCAATTATGCCTTTCCAGCAGTCACCCAAAGTCTTAACTCATTCCAGCATTAACTCAAAAGCCCATGTCCAAAATGTCAAATGAGACAAGGCAAGTAACTTGTGCCTATGAGCCTGTACAATCAAAAGCAAGTTAGTTACTTCCAAAAACCAATGAGAGTACAGGAATTAGATAAATGTTCCCATTTCAATTTGAAGAATTTGGCCAAAACTAAGGAGCTAGAGAGGTCCCATGAAAGTCCAAAATGCAACTGGGCAGTCATTAAATCTTAAAGCTCCAAAATCTCTTTTGACTCCGTGTCTCTTTGATATGGTAGCTCTTTGATATCTGGACTAGTGATCTTTTGTGTTTTTTTGCTTATTCTTGATTCATGTCTGAAATATTTATTTATTTATTTATTTGAGACACGGATTTTCTGTTTCTCAGGCTGGAGTATAGTAGCACAATCATGGCTCACTGCAGCCTTCATTTCCTGGACTCAAGCCATCCCCAGCCACCCAAGTAGCTGAGACTACAGGTGTGGACCACCAAGCCAAGCTAATTTAATTAATTTATTATTATTTTTTATTATTTTTTGTAGAGTTGAAGTCTGACTATGTTGCCTAGGCTGTTCTCAAACTCCTGAGTTCAAGTGATTCTCTTTGCCTTGGTCTCCCACAGTGCTAGGATTACAGTTGTGAGTCACTGCTTTTGGCCACATGGCTACAATTTTGGAATAGAGGCTATAAACCCCCACTGTGTCTGTATATTTATGTGCCTGTAATTCATGAAGATCTTGACCTCCAATGTGAATGTGTGGTGATTTTCTACCTCCAGATGTTAATAAATTATTATATTATTTCTAACACAATAAATAAAAGCAAGTAATGTTTACCTCACAAATAAATTATAACAGAAAGCTACTTAAGTTAAATGAACCTCTATCCTGTATGGCTTACATAGATAAATAAGTGCTTATATAAATTAAATATTTTAAAAATTCCAATAAATTAAGGAAACTGAGTATTTAAGATTTTCAATGTTCCAAAAATGCATCCCTGAAGAATCCAACTTAGAAACATTTTACAAATCATAGCTTCTGCACCATCGAACCATGCTTGACAGGTGGAGCACTCCAGTGTGGTGGGCCCTACAGCTGTGCACCAGTCTGCATGTTCCTTCCTTAAACTGCAGCTTCCCCTGAACCCACAGCAACCCTCCACATCAGTTTGCTGGTGCATGTTAGCACCGGTGAGTTTTGCTTTACTTGCCCTGCCATACCCTGTTCCCAACTCCCCCTTCCCCAATCCTGTGCTAATGCTGCCCAGATAACAGGTTCTTCTCCCATACCCTTAGTAATTACTCCTGCTTGCAGGGCACAGAAAAGACACCCAGAACTGCCCTGGCCAGCAGCCTGCTCCAAACCAACATCACCTCCAGTGCAACAGCACACATAGTCTCCATCAGGGGCCCCCCACTCCTCTTTAACTGCCTTACCTTTGTCACTGTGATGAACTCCCTCAGGGAGGCAGGCACCCCTGCATCCACTAACTGGGCTGGAGCTACTGCACCTCAGTCCTCCCACTGCAGTAGCCTCCACACCTTGAGGAGTCAGAGAACAATGCTGGGGCCCAATACAAGTCCCCCAGAGTTAGGGCATGCAGTCCAGGAGTTGAAAGCAGAATGTTGGCCCCATAAGATCTTCCAGAAATGAAGCCAGTTGGCTAAATACACCTTACACAACAATCAAACTCTGAAGGTCATCAAATAGGATACGAATTTAAAAAGACCATCTAAAGATCAACAACCTCAAAAACTGAAGGTAAATAAATCCACAAAGATGAGAAAGAATCAATGCAAGAATGCTGAAAACTCAAAGTCAGAGTACCTTCTTTTCTCCAAATGACTGCATCATTTCTCTAGCAAGGGTTTGGAACTTGGCTGAGGTTGAGATGGCTGAAATGACAGAGGTAGAATTCAGAACAGTGATAAGAAATAAGTTCACTGAGGTACAGGAGTGCATTGTAACCCAATGCAAGGAAGTTAAAATTATGATAAAACATTGCAGGAGCTGACAGACAAAATAGCCAGTATAAAGAGGAACACAACCAACCTGATAGAACTGAAGAATACACTACAGAACTTCATAACGCAATCACAGGTATTAATGCAGAATAAACCAAGAGTAGGAAAGAGTCTCAGAGCTTGAACACTGTCTTTTTCAAATAAGCAAACAAGAATAGAGAAAAAAAGAGAGAGGATTCAAATAAACACAACTAGCCGGGCGCAGTGGCTCAAGCCTGTAATCCCAGCACTTTGGGAGGCTGAGGCGGGTGGATCATGAGGTCAAGAGATCGAGACCATCCTGGCCAACATGGTGAAAC
>NW_016108071.1:172928-179416 GCF_001604975.1 Cebus imitator | reverse complement strand
AAAAAAAAACAAAAACAAGAAAAAAAAACAAATAAACACAACTAGAAATGATAAGAGAAATATTACCACTGACACTACAGAAATGCAAACTACTTTTGAAGAATATTACAAATACCTCTATGCACATAAACTAGAAAATATAGAAGAAATGAATAAATTCCTGGACAGATAAACCTTCCTAAGATGAAACCAGAAAGAAATTGAATCCTTGGACAGATGAATAATGAGCTTTGAAATTAAGGTACTAATAGCCTACCAATAACAACAAAAAGAGAGGTCAGGACCAGACAGATTCACAGCTAAATTTTAGCAGATGTACAAAGAAGACCTGGTACCATTCCTACTGAAACTATTCCAAAATTTGAGGAGGAGGGACTTTTCCCTAATTCATTCCATGAGATCAGCATCATCTTGATATCAAAACCTGGAAAAGATACAAAAAACAAAAAAAGAAAACTTCAGGCCAATATATTTGATAAATATCATTGCAAAAATTCTCAAAAGATTATTTGCAAACCACATCCAACATCACATCAAAAAGCCAATTCACCATGATCAAGTAGACCTCATCCCTCGGATGAAAAGTTGATTCAACATGCACAAATCAATATATGTGATTCATCACATAAACAAAACTAAAGACAAAACCACATGATTATCTCAATAGATGCAGAAAAGGCCTTTCAATAAAATTCAACACCTTTTTATGTTAAAATCTCTCAATAAACTAGGTATTAAAAAAACATGCCACAAAATAATAAGAGCCATTTATGACAAATCCATTGCTAACATCACACTGAATGGGGAAAAGCTGTAAGCATTCCTCTTAAAAATCTGCACAAGACAAGGATGTCCTGTGTCAACACTCCTTCAACATAGTATTGGAAGTTCTGGATAGGGCAATCAGGCAAAAAGAAAAAAAAAATACACACAGGAGGAATTCAAACTATTTCTGTTTGCAGATGACATAACCCTATATCTAAAAAAAACCCCATAGTCTTGGCCCAAAACCTCTCCAGCTTATAAACAACTTCAGCAAAGTTGCGTGATACATCAATGTACAAAAATCACTAACATCTCTGTACACCAACAACAGCCAAACTGAGAGCCAAATCAGGAATGAACTCCCTTTCACATTTGTCATATACACACGAAAATATCTAGTAATACAGCTAACTAAGGAAGTGAAAGATTTCTACAAGGAGAACTACAAATCACTGCTCTAAGAAATTAGAGATGACACAAACAGATGGTAAAACATTCCACGCTCATGGATAGGGAGAATCAATATTGTTAAAATGTCCATTCTGTCCAAAGAAATTTATAGATTCAGTGATACGTTTATGAATCTGCCAATTATATTCTTTACAGAACTAGAAAAGACTACTTTAAAATTCATATGGAAACAAAAAAAGCCCTAAAATCAAGGCAATCCTAAGCAAAAAGAACAAAGCTAGAGGCATCAATTTACCTGACTTCAAACTACACTACAGGGCTATAGTAACCAAAACAACATGGTACTGGTACAAAACCAGATACATAAACCAATGGAACAGAATAGAGAGCCCATAAATAAGACCACATATGTACAACCATCTGATCTTTGACAAATCTGACAAAGACAAGTAATGGGGACAGAATTCCTATTCAATAAATGGTGCAGCAATAACTGACTAGTCATATGCAGAAGACTAAAACTGGATACAAATCCAAGTTTCTATAATTTAGGTAATACTTTGGCAAACCAGAGCAGTTTAATAATTTTGCCTGTATAAAAATAGCCATGTCTTTTCTTCTGATTCATCAGTGTTAAGTATAATACAAGTATACATTATCATTCTACATGGCTGTGTTTTTCCTAGACTTATACAGGTTTACTGATAAATTAAACTAGCATTACTTAATGTTTAAGATTATAAAATATGCACATTTGCATTTAACCAAATTTAATTATTATTCTGATGAACTATATTTCAATAGTATTTATGCTTTGTAGTATGTCAGCTTCCAGATAATTTTCTAGATCTTTAGGTAACTTAAAACTTTGGAATCATACTGAATTGAGTTAATCATTGGATTCACTGGATGTCTACATTATTTCTAAATAAAATAAAACATACCCCACTAACTTGTTTATTTTTTATTTTATAGAGGTGGGTTCTCACTATGTTGCCAAGGCTGGTCTCAAATTCCTGGGCTCAAGTGATCCTCCCACCTTGGCATCTCAAAGGGCTGGAGTTACAAGTGTAAGCTATTGCACCTGACCCAAAAACTGTATCTTTAGATCATGATAATATGCTCATTCTTGCCACTTTGAACGGCTGTATGTGGGATGTGGGTGGCCTAAAAATGTTGTGTTATGAATATCCATGAATTCTCATAGTTTACTATATGCTAGTGTTTGGCAGGCAATTCTCAGTTAGCCATCCCTCAGTTTTCTGTGTGAAATAGAAGCTACTTTGGTTAAAAATGATTATTAATATAAATGTTGGAGACCATATTTGAGAACAATAGTTTTAGAGGAATATAATTGTGTATATGCTTCTGTTTCTTATGGACATAATTAATATTATCCTAAAGCAGCAGTTCTCAGAGGATTTTTGTTTTGTTTTTATCTCCAAACTCCTTTATACTCTTCATGATGGTTAATATTGAGTATCAACTTGATTGGATTGGAGTATATTGTTCCTGGGTGTGCCTGTGAAGAAGGTGTTGCCAAGGCAGATTAACATTTGATTGACTTTGAGAGGCAGACTCACTCAATCTAGGTGGACACCATCTAATCAGTTGCCAGCATGACTAGGATAAAAGTAGACAGAGGAACGTGCAAGCACTAGACTGGCTTGAGTCTTCTGTCTTTCTCCCATGCTGGATGCTTCCTGTCATTGAACAATAGACCCATGTTCTTCAAATGTGGGGCTGTTGGACTTACATCAGTGATTTTCCAGGGGCTCTTAGGCCTTCAGCCACAGACTGAAGGCAACACTATCGACTGCCTTACTTTTGAGGTTTTGTGACGTGAATTAGTTTCCGGGGTCTTAAGCTTTCAGACACCCTATTGTGGAACTTCACTTGGTAATCATGAGTCAATTCTCCTACTAAACTTTCTTTTATATATTCATCTATCTTATTAGTTCTGTCCCTTTAAAGAACCCTAACTAATACACTTTTAAATATATGAAGTCTCCAAGTAATATTGCCTTATGAGTTATTTCTTCAAATATTTACCATATTAAAAATTGAAACTAAGAGAAATTTAATTGCTTTTTTATTGATTCATTTGAGTTATCAATGATGAATGTATTGCATATTAATAACATCTTAGTAATATTATGAAATTAGTCCTGACCTTACAGACCTCCAAAATAATGTACAGTGTCTGTTCCAGAAAATGAAAGAGCATAGTGAAAGTGCAAACTTGGAAGGCAATTTTTCTTTGACTTGTTTTATAATTCCTGGGTCTGAAAAGCTATTAAATGCTTTAATATCTCAGCAAAGTTTTCTCAATTTTGATGGACTCATTTACTTGGTTTACTATGTATTGCCTGTAACCTAGATAGCAAAGATTTTGTGTCTTACTAAAATAATTCTCTGTGCTTTATGTTGATTTTATAAATTTTTATAAGACATACCATTTTATTTTAACTGTTTTTAAGTGTACAATACGAGGTCATGTTTTTTAACTATATAATTTTTGGGGGCATCCATTTCCTCAAGCATTTATTCTTTGTGTTACAAACAATTCGTTTACACTCTTTATTTTAAAATGTACAATTATGTTATTATTGACCAAATTGTGCTTGCTTCGGTAGCCCATATACTAAGGTTGGAATGCTATAGAGAGAATTAGTGTGGTCCCTGTGCAATGATGACATGCAACTCTGTGAAGCATTGAATATTTTTAATTTAAAATCCTTTTTGAGATGGCAGAATACAAACAGCTCCAGTCTGCAGCTCCCAACTAGATCAACACAGAAGGTGGGTGATTTCTACATTTCCAACTGAGGTATCTGGCTCATCTTATTGGGACTGGTTAGACAGTGAGTGCAGCCCATGGAGGGCAAGATGAAGAAGGGTGGGGCTGTTACCTCACCAGGGAAGTGCAAGGGGTCAGGGAACTCCCTCCCCTAGCCAAGGGAAGACTTGAGGGACTGTGCTGTGAGAAACTGCATTCTGGCCCAGATACTATGCTTTTCCCATGGTCTTCACAACAAGCAGACGAGGAGATTCCCTCTGGTGCCTATGCCATCAGAGCTCTGGGTTTCAAGTACAAAACTGGGTGGCCATTTGGGCAGATACTGAGCTGGTGGCAGGAGTTGTCTTATACCTCAGGAGACCCTGGAGAGCCAGCAAGATAGAACCGTTCACTTCCCTGGAAAGGGGACTGAAGCCAGGAAGCCAAGTGGTCTAGCCCAGTGGATCCCACCCCCACAGAGCCTAGCAAGCTAAGATCCACTGGCTTGAAATTCTCACTGCCTGCATGGCTGTCTGAAGTCAACCTGGGATGCTCTAGCTTGGTGGAGGGAATGGCATCTGCTATTACTGAGGCTTGAGTAGGCAGTTTCCCCTCACAGTGTAAATGAAGCTGCGAGGAAGTTTGAACTAGGCTAAGCCCACTGCAGCTTGGCAAATTTGCTGTAGCCAGACTGCCTCTCTAGATTCCTCATCCCTGGGCAGAGCATCTCTGAAAGAAAGAGACAACATCCCCAGTCAAAGGTTTGTAGATTATACTCCCATCTCTTTGAGACAGAGCACCTGGGAAAAGGGGCAGTTGTGAGCACAGTTTCAGCAGACTTAAATGTTCCTGCCTACTGGCTCTGAAGAGAGCAGTGGATCTCTCAGCACAATGCTTGAGCTCTGCTAAGGGACAGATTTCCTCCTCAAGTGGGTCCCTGACCCCCATAGCTCCTAACTGGGAGACACCTCCCATCAGGGGTCAACAGACACTTCATACAGGAGAGCTCTGGCTGGCATTTGGTGGGTGCCCTCTGGAGTGAAGCTTTCAGTAGAAGGAACAGGTAGCAATCTTTGCTTTTCTGCAGCCTCTGCTGGTGAAACAGGCAAACAGGATCTGGAGTGGACCTCCAGGAAACTCTAGCAGACTTGCAGCAGAGGGGCCTGACTGTTAAAAGGAAAACTAACAAACAGAAAGGAATAGCATCAATATCAACTGAAAAGATGTCCACACAGAAACGCTATCTGAAGCTCACCAACATCAAAGACCATAGGTAGATAAATCCATGATGATGAGAAAAAAAGCGGTGCAAAAAGGCTGAAAATTTAAAAAACGAGAACACCTCTTTTCCTCCAAAGGAACACAACTCCTTGTCAGCAAGGAAACAGAGTGAATGGAGAATGAGTTTAACGAATTGACAAAAGTAGGATTCAGAAGGTGGGTAATAACAAACTCCTCCACGCTAAAGGAACATGTTCTATCCCAATGCAAGAAAGGAAACAACCTTGAAAAAAAAAGTTAGAGGAATTGCTAACTAGAAAAACCAGTGTGGAGAAGAACATAAATGACCTGATAGAGCTGAAAAACACAGCACGAGGACTTTGTGAAGCATACACAAATATCAATAGCCAAATCAATCAGGCAGAAGAAAGGATATCAGTGATTGAAGATCAGCTTAATTAAATAAAGCATAAAGACAAGAGTAGAGAAAAAATAATGAAAAGAAAAAAAAAAAAGCTTCCAAGAAGTATGGGACTATGTCAGAAGACAAAACCTATGCTTGGTTGGTGTACCTGAAAGTGATGAGGAGAACGGAACCAAGTTGGAAAACACACTTCAGGATATTCCCTAGGAGCACTTCCCTAACCTAGCAAGACAGGCCAACATTCAAATTCAGGAAATACAGAGAGCACCACAAAGGTACTCCTCGAGAAGAGCAACCTCAAGACATATAATTGTCAGATACACCTAGGTTAAAATGAAGAAAAAAATGTTAAGGGCAGCCAGACCCATAAAGAAAAGCCTATGAGATTAACAGTGGATCTTTTTGCAGAAACCCTACAAGCCAGAAGAGAATGGGGGCCAATATTCAACATTCTTAAAGAGAAGAATTTTCAACCCAGAATTTCATATCCAGCCAAACTAATCTTTGTAAACAAAGGAGAAATAAAATCCTTTACAGACAAGCAAATGCTGAGAGATTTTGTCACCACCAGTCCTGCCTTACCAGAGATCATTAAAAAAAAAAAACACTAAACATGAAAATCAAACCAGTACCAGCCACTGCATAAACACACCAAATTGTAAAGACAATTGACACTATGAAGAAACTGCATCAACTAATGAACAATGAACAAATAACCAGCTAGCATCATAATGACAGGATTATATTCACACATAACAATATTAACCTTAAATGTGAACAGGCTAAATGTCCCAATTAAAAGACACAGACTAGCAAATTGAATAAAGAGTCAAAAATCACCAGTGTGTTTTCCAACTTGGTTCCGTTCTCCTCATCACTTTCAGGTAC
>NW_016108071.1:169055-171848 GCF_001604975.1 Cebus imitator | reverse complement strand
AAAAAAAAAAAAAAAAAAAAAAAAAAAAAAAACAAAACCTGACAAAAACAGGCAATGGAGAAGGGATTCCCTGTTTAATAAATGGTGTTGGGAAAACTGGCTAGCCATATGCAGAAAGCTGAAACTGGATCCCTTCCTTACACCTCATACAAAAATTAACTCAAGATGCATTAAAGACAAAAACCTAATACTTCAAGCCATAAAAACTCTAGAAGAAAACCTAGGCAATACTATTCAGGACATAGGCATGAGCAAAGGCTTTATGACTCAAACACCAAAAGCAATGGCAACAAAAACCAAAATTGACATATACTACCTAATTGTTCTAAAGAGGTTCTTCACAGCAAAAGAAACTATCATTAGAGTGAACAGGCAACTTATAGAGTGGAAGAAAATTTTTGCAATCTACCCATCTGATAAAGATCTAATATCCAAAATCTACAAAGAACTTAAACAAATTTATGAGGAAAAAACAGACCTCATCAAAAAGTAGGTGAAGGATAAGAATAGATACTTCTCAAAAGAAGACATTTATGTGGCTAACAAACATATCAAAAAAAAGCTCATCATCACTGGTCATTAGAGAAATGCAAATCAAAACCACAATGAGATACCATCTCACACCAGCTAGAACGGCGATCATTAAAAAGTCAGGAAACAACAGATGTTGAAGAGGATGTGGAGAAATAGAAATGCTTTTACACTCTTGGAGGGAGCGTAAATTAGTTCAAGCCTTGTGGAAGACAGTGTGTCGACTTCTCAAGGATCTAGAACCAGAAATACCATTTGACCCAGCAATCCCATTACTGGGTATATACCCAAAGAAGTATAAATCATTCTACTGTAAAGACACATGCACATATATGTTTATTGCAGCACTTCTCACAATAGCAAAAAGTTGGAACCAACCCAAATGCTCATCAATAATAGACCGGATAAAGAAAATGTGGAACATATATAACATGGCTATGCAGCCATAAAAAAGGATGAGTTCATGTCCTTTTCAGGGACATGGATGAAGCTGAAAACCATCATTCTCTGTAAGCTAACACTAGAACAGAAAACCAAATACTGCATGTTCTCACTCTTAAGTGGGAGTTGAACACATGGACACAGGTAGGGGAACATCACACACTGGGGCCTGTCAGGGGGTCAGGGACTAGGGGAGGGCTAGCATTAGGAGAAATACCTAATGTAGATGACAGGTTGATGGGTGCAGCAAAACATTTTGGCACATATATACTTATGTAACAAACCTGCACATTCTGCTTATGTATCTCAGAACTTAAAGCATAATAATAATAACTTTTTTTGAAAAAGTTATTATTGACTATAGTCACCCTGTTGTGCTATCAAATGGTAGGTCTTATTTATCCTTTCTTTTTTTTTTGTACCCATTAACCATCCCCATCTTCCCACAGCTCCCCAGTACCCTTCCCAGCCTCTCATAAGCACCTCTGTACTGTTTATGAGCTTAATTGTTTTGATTTTTAGATACCACAAATAAGTGAGAACATGCAATGTTTATCTTTCTGTGTCTGGATTATTTCACTTAACATAATGATCTCCAGTTCTATTCTTGTTGCAAATGACAGAATCTCATTCTTTTTTATGGCTGAATAGTGCTCCATTGTGTGCTTTATGTTGACTTTATCACATCTTTGCTTATTTTCTCATAAAGGAAGTGCTAAGGTTCCTTATAGTCATGTCTGTTCTTATTTTTAAAATTGATATTGTCACTTTCAAATAGGGAGACAAGTATTATTTCTCAGGCATCCATGATTTATCTTAAGTGTTCAAATTTCATGAACACTTTTGATTTTTGCCTTCAAAAACTGAATTCTTAAATGTAAAATAAACTAAAATAAAATGTGGGGATATGTTTTACATCTAAAACTATCCCCAACATTTTCAAGAAGGTAAACTCACAAAGGATCTGTTTCTCTCAACTTGTAAAAAGTGGAGGGCTAGAAATAATACAATTTATTTAATATATTACTGTTAATGAATTGTATGGGAATACTTATAAAATCAAAAAAGTTTAGATTTCCCTAGGTTTAATTTGTATGAATAAAATATTATTAATAAAGTATTATGGAAACTGTGTGCTTAATTGGAAGTTTCTGGAGATTTGTAAATGCTTCCACTTTTCACAATAGATTTTAATCTCAGGAAAATTGTTGAAATAGTACTTAAAAGTTATGCTGAGTTTTCTTATATTTATGATTCATGAAAGTGCTTTATCTGATGTTAGGCAACAGTATAAAGTATTATTTAAAATGTTTATTTTGTCATAATTTTACTTCTTTAATGAGAACCTAGGATCTTCTAGGCCAGTGGTTCTCAACTGGGGGTTTCACATCACTTACCTATCGAATTTTATTATAATACAGATATTTGGGTTCTACTCACTACTTGATGCTTTACTGGTTCTCTTTACTTGATGTTTTATATATATATATAATTGGTATATTCATATTATGTTTTATATTTTATATGTATCAGGATTATAATATGCTATTGTCTCAGTATTTTCTCGGCAAAAAATGTTTATCCATTTTTGTAAATCAGATGTTTCATTATATTCTTTGAAAATAGACTAGGCCGGGCGCGGTGGCTCAAGCCTGTAATCCCAGCACTTTGGGAGGCCGAGGCGGGTGGATCACGAGGTCAAGAGATCCAGACCATCCTGGTCAACATGGTGAAACCCCGTCTCTACTAAAAATACAAAAAATTAGCTGGGCATGGTGGCGCGTGCCTGTAATCCCAGCTACTCAGGAGGCTGAGGCAGGA
>NW_016108071.1:156892-168944 GCF_001604975.1 Cebus imitator | reverse complement strand
TTTAAAACTTTTTGGAGTGACTTTATTGTCTCATTTTGCACACCAAGGAAACAATGATATTTCCTTGTCAGTTAGATTATTCATTATAATGTTTCATCAGATCTTTCACTCTTGAAAATTGTCAGTAATAAATTAGCCAAAGCAGCTTTAAGCCACTGTTACTTACAGATAATTATTGTTTTACTCTGATGCGCTCCTGAACATTCTGCAATCAGCTACAGTTCGGAATTCTTGTCTTCAACTAAGTAGTGTCTCAGAGCCCTAAGGACTGCGCCAGAGACTTCAAAGTGTTGATACTTCAAAGAATATTCTTGGGTACTTCTGATGACATCCTGTCAACAACTTTAAAACTATATCAGTGGGTTGAATCAAGATTTTCAGAACTCTTTAGTTGTGAAGCAGATGGGTTCATGAGAGTACAAATCCAAGATGCAGAGGAACAGGAATTAAATGGAACTGAATAAACTAATGAAGGATGATTGCAAGTCATTAGAAAAGAACTGCAAAAAAGTGGGAGAGAGTGCTTAATGCTTAATGGATAAATATAAAAGCATAGTTCTGTTTCAGGGACTGTGAGAAACAGGAGTTTTGGTAGCACTGATTTTAATGCTTATATAAGTTTCTTCAGTGCCCCTGAGGGCAAGACTAAGGAATAGGAATAGTTGAATTAATCTTAATTTTTTTCTATATTATATTTTGATTAGGATAGCCTCAGAAGAAAGAAAAAGGGGAAAGGAATCCATGGTAGCTAATGAAGGAGTGGTTGATTTCATGTACTATGAAGCCTAGTTTCATCTATTTCCCATCTCCACATCCACCTCTGATTGTTTTGAAGCAAATCTCAGAATTATATATCACATGTAAATAATTACTTATTTCTAAAAGATAAGAACTATATTTAAAATATTTGTTGAAATTATGTTGGCTTATGTTAAATAAGCCAAAATGTCATATGACTTAAAAATTCATCACTTAAAAATTCATCACTCCTTAAAATTACCAAATATCCAGTGTTGAATTTTCAGTTATCTCATAACTATCATAATAATCTTTTAGCAGCTGTTTGTTTGAATCAAGATCCAAATAAGGTCCTGACATTAGGATTGGTTGATAAACTCACGTCTGTTTTAATTTGTAAGTTTCTTCTCCAGTTTTTCCTTTTGTAATGTATTTGTTGAAGAAACTGGGTAATTTGTGTTATACAATTTTCTAATGTCTGAATTTTGATTATTGCATTTCAGAGTTAATATTTACATTTCACTGTCCCCTTCATTTCCCATAAATAGTTAGTTGGGTCCAGAGGCTTGATCAGATTCAGGTATGATTTTTTTTTTAGGAGGGGTAGGAATACTTCATTGGGTGGTATTGTCTATTATATGTGTGGTTGCTTCTTTTTGAGATGTTTGTAGCAGTTGATGTAAAATGTGTAGATGGATTAATTAACTGGGGTTGCAAAATGGTGATATTCTAATTGTAACATTCCTTCTTAATTTATTATCTGGACTACTTCTATAAAGGGAAACTTCACCTGATCAATTATTTGGTTACCATAAGATACATATAATATTCAGGAGAGGCAAGACAAGTGTTGAGTTTTCCCTTTATCAAGTTTCAAAATGGTATTGTTCACTAGCGGCTTTCAATGATGAACAATTCACTTACTTAAACCTTCATTATTATTAGAATGATTAATATGTTTTAGTCCGTGACAGTTATTATCTTTATGGGTGCTCAAGTTGTTCCTTTTTGACCTGTAGTAGTCTGTTCAAGTTGGCTCCTGAGTTTTTTGACATGGCCCCCACTAGTCCAATAATAGCTTTTTTATTTCTGAAATGACAAGGTGTTCCAGGCTCATCTTGTACATTTTCTGCACCAAACCTTAAATATCAGCAAGTAACACTGTTTCATTTTAGAACAAATGGGTTTTTCAAGATCACAATCAGAGTACTGGGAGTGCTCTTTGTTTCTGGGATGGTCATTACTTTTAGGTATTTTCAGTGGACAAAGATAGAAACTTGTTTAAAAGATAAAATACTTTATGAGTTCACACTGACACTAAAATTCAAACCCCACACCACAAGTTTTAAATTAACATTTTTGATCTTACATCTATATCTGTTTTATTCAATGTTGTGAATCTCAATTCTCAGTCACCAGGAATGACATAAATAAGAGCTGTGTGAATTTCGTTTTCTGTAACTGCATTGTTCATTTCTCTAGTGCATTTATAAAAGGTGGTTAATTTTCCCATTGTTAAAAGCACTTTTATATGTTAGAAATATTAACATTTTGTTGGAAATTGTTTTTCTAATTTTGCCAGGATATTTTTCTTTGCTTATAGAGCATCTTCTGTCATGCAAATTAAAAAATATAATAAAATTTATCTATCTTTTCTCTTATTGCTTTTAGATTTCAAGTCAGAGTTAGGAAAGTTTTTCCTGTTCCTAAGTTGTAATGTAATTTATCCATTTTTTTAAGTATATGTATGTTTTCATTTTTCACACTGAAATCATTTTATCTATGTAAATTTTCCTTATTGTATGGTTGGAGAAATAAATACAATGCTTTCTTTTCATCAAGTGGCTTTTTAGTTATTCCTATGCCAGTTATTAAGAGGTTTATATTTTCTTTACTGACTTCAATTGCAGCCTGAACAGAAAGGTGTAGATGGCCTGACCCCTTTACCCTTATCACTTCAGTGCATGTCTACAAAACTTCCGACTACCGTCAACTTCCTTTCTTTACCTGAGATGTTTTCTTTTTCTACCAGAACCCATTTTGCCCACACATGGTGGGCTATAAGTACTTGGAAACGAACCCACCACAAAAGCAGACTGCAACTAATGACTAATAAAAGTTGGTTACAAAATAAGCCTTTGGAGGAATAACCCTGAGACGTGTTCTGCCCAGAATTACCAGCAGAAGTAAGCTCTTAGTACACACAGAGGTAACTTGCTTGATGATAAACGCTTTATTGGCTACTTTTTTTTTTCTGTTTCACTTTCTCACTCCCTTATTGGTATTTGCTAGGATTACTATGTTGTAGTCCTGCTTACTACCATGCTCCCACAGTTCTGGGTTAGCACAACCCTAAGGCTCCACAAGCTGGTCTTCAACCCAGATTTATCTCAATTGTCAAACTTACTTGAACTCTAAATCCCCATTTCAGGAGCTCCTTCTGGGGAAACCCAAACTAAGACCTTACTTTATCATGTACTACATTTGTATATTGTAATCAAAATTTCTACTATTTTCTGGTAGTCTGTGTGTTTATTCATGCTCCAATACCATATTGCTTTAGTTATAGAGGCTTTATGATGAGTGTCAAAATCTAGCACTAACAGCTTCTCCTTGCTCTTTTGTCTCAGGGTTTGCCTAGCTGTGTTTCAATTTTTTTTTCCTTTAAACTTTGTAATTACCTTTTCTAGCTTCAGGAAAGCTAGAAAAAGGAATTATTATTTTCTTTCTATCTGTATTAGTCAGCTTGGGCTGCTATAACAAAATACCATAGACTGAGTGGCTCAAACAACAGACCTGTGTTTCTCACAGTTCTGGAGACTGGGAAGTCCAAAATCAGTCACAACTGATTCAGTTACCAGTGAGGGCCATCTTCCTGATCTGCAGCAACTGCCTTCTCTCTGTGTTTCCATTTGGTGTAGAGAGAGTTCTCTCCTTTCCTCTTCTTACAAAGCTGCTGCTAATTCCATCATGAGGGCTCTATCGTTTTTGATCCCATGTTACTCTAATTACTACCCAAAGATCCCATCTCTAAAAACCATTACATTTAGGATTTGGGCTTTGAATAGGAATTTTGGGGGAATACAATTTAGTTCATCGCATTCTACTCCTAGTCCTCCCCATATTTATATTTATGCCTTTCTCACATGCAAAATGCATTCATTTCACCCTAACAACCCCAGAAGTCTTAACTCATACCTGTATCAGCTTTTAAGTCCAAAGTCTCATCTAAATATCACCTAAATCAATTACGGGTAAAATTTGAGGTACAAGTAATTCTGATGCAAAATTTTCCTCCAGCTGTAAGCCTGAAAAACTAGACAATTTAAGTGCTTTCAAAATGAGTGGTGAGACAAGCATGGGATAGACATTCCTATTTCAAAGGGAGATATGGAAAGAAAGAAAGGCGTGATGGGTTCCAAGCAAGACCAAAATTTAACAATGTAAATTCTACTAGAGGTTAAGGCTAAGAATATTCCTCCTTGGGTCATTGTTTTGCCTTCCAATCCACCAGGGTTGTAGTCCTGCCTGCTAGGCTCTGCTCAGTAGAGGCCATGCTCCCAAGGTTCTGAGTTACCACAACCCTAAGGCTCTGCAAGCTGGTCTTGACCCCAGATCTATCTAAATTGTCAAGCTTCCTTGAACAAAATTGTTCAAAGTAGTTACATGATTTGAAAACAGTTCCTTTATTTTAATGTTTATATCCACTTTGTAATTTCTAATTTGAGCTTTCTCTACTTCATATTTGATTCAGTTAACTGTCCAGTTAACTGTTTGGTTAATTTTTAAAAATTTTTTAAATTTTTAAATTTCAGATTTAGGGGTACATGTACATGTTTGTTATAGAGGTAAATTGTGTGCTCCAGGGGTTTGATGTACAAATTATTGTATCACCAAGATAATCAGCATAGTACCTGATAAGTAGTTTTGCAATTATCTCTCCTCTCACCCTCCACTCTCAAGTAGGCTTCTGTGTCTGTTGTTGCCTTTTTTTATGTAAATATGTACTGAATGTTGAGCTCCCTCTTGTAAGTGAGAGCATGCAGTATTTTGTTTTCTGTTCCTGCATTAGTTCACTTAGGATAATGGACTTTTAGCTCCAACCATGTTGCTCTAACAGAAATGTTTTCACCTTTTTTATGGCTGCATGGTATTCCATAATGCATATGTACCACATTTTCTTCATCCAGTCTACCACTGATGGACATTTCAGTGGATTCCATGTCTTTGCTGTTGCAAATAGTTCTGTAATGAACATAAGTGTACATGGGTCTTTATGGTAGGACAATTTATATTCCTTTGGGCATGTGCCAAATAATAGAATTTCAGGATTTAATAATCATTATAAGTTCTTTGAGAAATCACCAAACTGCTTTCCACAGTAGCTGAACTAATTTCCATTCCCACCAGAACTGTATATGCTTTTTGGATCCGAATGTTCTTGTGTTTGGTGTGCATATATTTAGGATAGTTAAGTCTTCTTGTTATGTAATGTCTTTCTTTGTATGTTTTGATCTTTCTGATTTAAAGTCTGTTTTGTTTGAAATTAGAATAGCAACCCCTGCTTTTTCTGTTTTTCATATCCTTGTTAGATTTTGCTTCATCCCTTTCCTTTGAGTCTATGGGTGTCATTGCATGTATGATGGGTCTTTTGAAGATATTGTACTGTTAGGTCTTGCTTCTTTATCCAACTCGCTACTCTGTGCTTTTCACTTGGGACATTTAGCTCATTTACATTCAAAGTTAGTATAGATATACGTGAATTTGATCCTGCCAGCCTATTTTTAGCTGATTATTATGCAAAATTGTTTGTGTGCTTGCCTTATAGTTTAAATGGACTATATGTTTAAGCATATTTTTGTATACTTTTGTATACTAACTGTATTTTGTATACTTAACTAACAGTCTTCTCCCCCCCGCCCCCATATTTAGCACTTCTGTCAGGACCTCTGGTAATAACTAATTCCATTAACATTTGTTTGTCTAAAAAGGATTTTATTTCTCCTTCACTTATAAAGCCTAGTTTGGCTGGACATAGGATTTTTGGTTGAAAGTTGTTTTCCTTAAGAATGCGGAATATAGGATCTTAATCTCTTCTGGCTTATAGATGTTCTACTGAGAGGTCTTCTGTTAGCCTGAGAAGTTTCTTCCCCTTCTCTCTAGCTGCCTTTAGCACTTTTTCTTTTATTTTGGCCTTGGGGAATCTGTTTACTATGTGTCTTGGGGATGGTCTTCTTGTGTAATATTTCACAGGGATTCTCTGCATTTTCTGAATTTAAGTGTTGACCTCTCTAATGAGGTTGGAGAAGTTTTCATGAATGTTATCCTGAAATATGTTTTGCAAGTTGCTTGCTTTCTCTCCCCCTCTTTCAGGGACACCAATGAGTCATAGAGTTTGTCGTATTACACAATCTCGTTATTTCTCAGAAATTTTCTTCATTCTTCTTTATTTTTTATGTTGGTCTAAGTTATTTTAGGAAGCCAGTCTTTGAACTCTGAGATACTTTCCTCACATTTGCTGATTCTCCTATTAATACTTGTGATTGTATCCTATAATTCTTTTTTTTTTTTTTTGAGACAGAGTCTTGCTCTGTCTCCAGGCTGGAGTGCAGTGGTGCAATCTTGGCTCACTGCAACCTCTGCCTCCTGGGTTCAAGTGATTCTTCTGTCTCAGCCTCCCAAGTAGCTGGGACCACAGGTACTTGCCACCATGCCAGAATAATTTTTGTATTTTTAGTAGAGACCGTGTTGGCCAGGATGGTCTTGATATCTTGACCTCATGATCCGCCCACCTAGGCCTCCCAAAGTGCTGGGATTACAAGCATGAGCCACCGCGCCCGGCCACATTCTATAATTCTTAAAGTGACTTTTTAAGCTCTATGGGATTCCTTTGGTTCTTTCTTAAAGTGGCCATTTTGCCTTTTATCCCCTATATTATTTTACTTTATTCCTTAGAATTATTGGTTTGGGTTTTGACTTTATCCAGAATCTTGATAATTTTTGTTTTTATTTATATTCCTACTACTATTTCTGTCATTTCAGCCTGGTTAAGAAGAACCATTTTTGGGTTACTAGTGCAGTTATTTGGATTTAAAAAGACACTGTGGCTTCTTGAGTTGCCAGTGTTCTCACACTAGTTCTTTCTAATTTTTGTGGGCTAATGTTTCTTCAGTCTTTGAAGTTGCTGTCCTTTGGATTTTTTTTTAATCCTGTTTGTGTCCTTGGGTGTTTGATTGTGTTATAAGTTGTGTTTATTCAACTGGCTTCATTTCTGGAAGATTTTAGGGAACCAAGGCTTAGCGTAGGACTCCTGGGCTGTGGTGGGGTGCATGCTTGTCAACTGTGCTGGTGGGCATGGTTATGCTGGCCTCCATGTGGGCATTCACAGTGATGGCAGTGGTGGTTCTGCACATGATGCAGTGGGGCCTTAGCATATGTGCATGTGCTCACCCTGGTGATAGTGTCAGCTTGGTGTACAGAGCTGTTGGGTTCAGGGCTGGTCCTCTCCATGCATTCATTTGTGCTGGAGGCAGTGGTGGTACAGGGTGGGATGAAGGACCCCTGAGTTCCATGTGCAGATTCATACCAGTAGCAGTGTTAGCATGGGAGTGAGGCACTGATGGCTATGGGGCTGAAGCTCTCCAACAGTCAGACACACTCTGTCAGCACAGGAGCTATAATGCAGGCCCTCAGGAGACACCCAGGCTGGATATCCAAAGCTGCACTGCAAACAACCATGTTCAGGCTGAGGCCCTAGGAGAGGCAAGCAGAGTGGGTTGTGCACAGGTTGGACTTCCCTCATCTCATGTACAAGATTTTCCTGGCCGGATGCGGTGGCTCACGCTTGTAATCTCAGCACTTTGGGAGGCTGAGGTGGGCGGATCACGAGGTCAAGAGATCGAGACCATCTTAGCCAGTATGGTGAAACCCCATCTCTACTAAAAATACAAAAAAAATAGCCGGACGTGGTGGCATGCGTCTGTGGTCCCAGCTACTCAGGAGGCTGAGGTGGAAGAATCGCTTGAACCTAGAAGGCGGAGGTTGCAGTGAGCCGAGATTGCACCACTGCACTCCAGCCCGGTGACAGAGCAAGACTTCGTCTCAAAAAAACAAACAAACAAACAAACAAAAACATTTTCCTGCTCTGTTTCATTGCAACAGTCACCCTGAGGCTAAAGTCTCTGAGGGGAGCAAGATGAGCTTTGGGAGATGGGCATCCCTAGCTGTGTTCCACTACAGATGCTCCCACACCAAGACCCCAACAGTTGGAGTTCTGCTCCTACCACCTCCCTAAGCAAATCTCCCTGGGAGCTCGTGTCTGTGGGGGTTGTGGGATTTCCAGCTGTCAAGATTCCTGATACCTGTGGGAAGAATCTGTCATTCTTTGCCTGCTCAACTCACTCCTTCCCCAGGAGTCAATGAGGACCAGGATGAGTCCTGGTGTATGGTAACCATGTGCAGGGTTTCTAGCTTCTTCCTTTAGCCCACCATCTGTTTCTTTTTTTCATCCACTCTCAATGGCTTCCCTCCAAATACCTGCTTAGAGTGTGCCAGTCTTCCTGTTGTTCTTCCAGATGTTCCTCCTGATTGTGTCTAGTCAGTCATCTTGCCTCTCTTTTCTAGCTTTTTGAAATGTGTTTAATTAATTTATTTTTAATTCATATTGATGTTGGTGTTTTTATATAGGTTTTCATTTTTTTTCTTCTTTTTTTAAATTTTACTTTAGGCTCTGAGGTACATGTGCAGATCATGCAGGGTTGTTGCATAGGTGCATATTGTATCCGGCATTTCTCCCCATGTTATCCCTCCCCACCCTTCCCACCTCCCACTGTCCCTCCCCTAGCACCCCCAACTACCCCCAGTGTGTGACGCTCCTCTCACTGAGTCCACGTGCGCTCATGGTTCAACACCTGCCTATGGGTGACAACTTGCGGTGGTTTGTTTTCTGTTCCTGTGTCAGTTTGCTGAGAATGATGGTTTCCAGATTCATTGAAGTCCCTACAAAGGACATGAACTCATCTTTTTATGGCTACGTAGTATTCCATGGTGTATATGTGCCATATTTTCTTTGTCCAGTCTATCATTGATGGGCATTTGGGTTGGTTCCCGGTCTCTGCTATTGTAAACAGTGCTGCAATGAATATACATGAGCAGGTGTCTTTATAGTAGAATGACTTATAATTCTTTGGGTATATACCCAGTAATGGGATTCCTCAGTCAAATGGAATTTCTATTTCTAGGTCCTTGAGAAATCTCCACAGTGTCTTTCACAATGGTTGAACGAATTTACACTCCCAAACTGTGTAAGAGTGTTCCTATTTCTCCACATCCTCTCCAGCACCTGTTGTCTCCGGATTTTTTAATGTTCGCCATTCTAACTGGATTGAGATGGTATCTCAACGTGATTTTGATTTGCATTTCTCTAATGACCAGTGATGATGAGCATTTTTTCATATGTTTGTTGGCCTCATATATGTCTTCTTTTGAAAAGTGCCTGTTTAAAACCTTCACCCACTTTTGAATGGGGTTGTTTATTTTTCTTTTGTAAATCTGTTTTAGTTCTTTGTAGATTCTGGATATTAGCTTTTTGTCAGATGTGTAGACTGCAAAAATTTTTTCCCATTCTGTTGGTTACCAGTTGGCTCTAATGATGGTTTCTTTTGCTGTACAGAAGCTCCGAATTTTAATTAGATCCCATTTGTCTATCTTGGCTTTTGTTGCTATTGCTTTTGGTGTTTTAATCATGAAGTCCTTGACCATGCCTATGTCCTGGATGATTTTGCCTATCTTTTCTTCTAGTGTTTTTATGGTGTTAGGTTTTATGTTTAAATCATTAATCCATCTGGAGTTAATTTTAGTGTAAGGTGACAGGAAGGGATCCAGTTTCTGCTTTCTGCATTGGTTAGCCGTATAACATAGGGTTTAACATTTCATGTTTTCTTTATTATTAAATTTAATACATTATGTCATTTTACTATCTATTTCCCACTTGACTAAAACGTTGTTTAATACTGTGCTTTATCTTAATTTTCTAGGTGGAAAAACCATTTTTTGGTGGTGAGAGGACTGTTAATTTCTTGTCTTATTGCATTATAGTCAAATAATACAGTTTGTATAAGATTTATTCTTAGAAATTGATTGAGATTTTCTTTCGGGCAAAAATATGGGTAGTTTTTGTGAATGATTTATGGTTATTTGAAAATAAAGCACGTTTTCTATAAGTATGGTTTTTAAGTTGAAGTTATATTTAATATATTTCATTGATTATCCCATTTAATTCTTCTGTATTGTTACTATATTTTCCACTTGATTTGTATTGAACAGAATGAGGTGTATTAAAATTCTTCTATTATTTTTGTATCCCTTATAGTTTCTGTTTTATTAAATTGTTGCTGCTATTATATGCACAAATAATAATAATAGTAATAATAAAGATAACTATCATAACATTGTGAATTTTAGTTACATTGTAAATCATCCTTGTTCTTTTTGAGGCTCTTTGTTCTGAATTAGGTGTCAAAATTGTGAGTCTTGCTTTGTTGTTATTTTATTTCGATTTACCTGATATTACTCTATACATTTTTTTTGTTTGTTTTCTACCTTTCCCTCTCTATCCTTTCCTTGTGGTATTTCCATTATGTGTATATAGATTGAAATAATCCTACATCACACTGATTCTCTGTTCATTGTTTAAAGTTTTTTTCTCTGTGTTTTATTTTTATAGTTTCTATAGCTGTGTAATTAAGGTTTTACTGGGTTTTCCCTCCCTGCACTTCACCTTGGAAACACTGAAGGCTTTATGCTGTATTTGTCAAAACTCCTAGAACCCTACACTATAAGTAAATAACTTTTCTGTATGTAAATTATATGGTAAATTATAGGGCTCATCTTATTTGTTTTCCTTCTCTGAGGGATCACGGTCTTTTGTTGCCTGATGCCTCAAATCTTGGAAACTATTATTTCATATGCTTTGATCATTGATTTAGTAGTTTCACATAGGAGAGTAAATCTCCTCTGTTACTTCATCTTGGCTCAAAATGGAAATTATCTATGTACATTTCAAAATCAGCTTGATAATATCTACAAAACCTTGCTGGAATTGTGATCAATTGCATTGAATCTAAAGATCAATTTGGGAAAATTGACATCTTGCCACCGGTATTGAGTCTCCCAATATGTAAACTTGGTAAAGCTATCCTTTTATTTAGCTCTTAGATTTCTTTCAAGTCTCTTGTAGTTTTTAACATATAAATTTATATATGTATATATGTTATAGAACATGTGTGTGCAGATATATGTTTGTGTATGTATATGCACACACACACATTCTGCACACATGTTTAAAAGATTTACTCCTAGGTAGTTCATTTTTTGAATAATTCTCTATTGCATTATACTTAGGAGAAGAAACCAGATTTAAAAGGCTAATTCCTGTATGATCCTTTATATTTGATATTTTAGAAAGGCAAACTATAGTGATGAAGAACAGATCAGTAATTGCCAAGGGCTAAGGGTGGGTGGAGAGTTTGACCATGAAAAAGTAACATAGGAAAATGTTTTGTTAGGTTATTTAGCTGTCCAGTACCTTGGCTGTGGTGGTGGTTCCATGATTCTCTGTATTTGTCAAAACTCATAGAACAATACACAAAAAAGAAAAAGAAAGTCTATGCATCCATTAAAAAAAAAAAATCCTCTGGTGAACATTTGTTTCAGCAGGACATCAATCCAGTTAGGTTCATACTGTAAGTTCTGTCTCACACTTTGTGGACAGTGGTGTCAATATTCAGTGTAGAACGAAAAGCATTTGCTTATGCCAGTTTGGGTTTCTATCACATTGTGCACCTTTGAAATAACCCCAGGCCTTTTGAAGGTTTATAAATAGTATTAGAGTATCCCTGCTTCAACTCTTTCCTTTATGAAATTCCTCCTGCTCTCTTCAGCCTGAAGGATTTTCTTTTCCTGGTTCTCTGGCCGCAAAGACATTGTTTTCTTAGAGTTTTAACTTCCTGAGATGCTAATGGACTGTTCTGTAAATGGGGCTCCCCTTATGAGTTAAAGTTACCAGATAAAAGCAGAAAAAAGGGAATGACTCCCTATGTATGGATTATTTATTCACTTTGACACTTCCCAGTCTGCCTGCTTTTGTTTACTTTCCAGGGTCTTCATATAGTTGCTTTTTGTTGTTTTTTTCAATTTTTAAAAAATCTTATATTTAACAGGAGAAACAGGATGTATTGGGCTTGTGTATGAAAATTCTTTTTTGTGACTACTTTCATGCAAATGTAGGATTTTACTTGTCATCTCCTGTATATCT
>NW_016108071.1:148828-156322 GCF_001604975.1 Cebus imitator | reverse complement strand
TCTCTGCTTCTATGTAACATCTTGTTTTTTCTTTTCTCTTTCCCTGCCCTTCTGTTTCTTTCAGCTTGGATTCCTTAGCACCACCACTGCTCAGCCAGAACAGAAGCCCTCAAATCTCATTGGCACATACCGCCATGTTGACCGTGCCACCGGCCAGGTGCTAACCTGTGACAAGTGTCCAGCAGGAACCTATGTCTCTGAGCATTGTACCAACACGAGCCTGCGCGTCTGCAGCCGTTGCCCTGTGGGGACCTTTACCAGGCATGAGAATGGCATAGAGAAATGCCATGACTGTAGTCAGCCATGCCCATGGCCGATGATTGAGAAATTACCTTGTGCTGCCTTGACTGACCGAGAATGCATTTGCCCACCTGGCATGTTCCAGTCTAACGCTACCTGTGCCCCCCATACGGTGTGTCCCGTGGGTTGGGGTGTGCGGAAGAAAGGGACGGAGACTGAGGATGTGCGGTGTAAGCAGTGTGCTCGGGGTACCTTCTCAGATGTGCCTTCTAGTGTGATGAAATGCAAAGCATACACAGACTGTCTGAGTCAGAAACTGGTGGTGATCAAGCCGGGGACCAAGGAGGCAGACAACATCTGTGGCACAGTCCCGCCCTTCTCCAGCTCCACCTCACCTTCCCCTGGCACAGCCATCTTTTCACGCTCTGAGCACATGGAATCCCATGAAGTCCCTTCCTCCACTTATGTTCCCAAAGGCATGAACTCAACAGAATCCAACTCTTCTGCCTCTGTTAGACCAAAGGTATCGAGTAGCATACAGGAAGGGACAGTCCCTGACAACACAAGCTCAGCAAGGGGGAAGGAAGACATGAACAAGACCTTCCCAAACCTTCAGGTAGTCAACCAGCAGCAAGGCTCCCACCACAGACAGATTTTGAAGCTGCTGCCTTACACGGAGGCCACTAGGGGCGAGAAGTCCAGCACGCCCATCAAGGACTCGAAGAGGGGACATCCTAGACAGAACCTACCCAAGCATTTTGACATCAACGAGCATTTGCCCTGGATGATTGTGCTTTTCCTACTGCTGGCGCTTGCGGTGATTGTAGTGTGCAGTATCCTGAAAAGGTCGAGGACTCTGAAAAAGGGGCCCCGGCAGGATCCCAGTGCCACTGTGGAAAAGGCAGGGCTGAAGAAATCCATGACTCGAACCCAGAACCGGGAGAAGTGGATCTACTACTGCAATGGCCATGGTATCGATATCCTGAAGCTTGTAGCAGCCCAAGTGGGAAGCCAGTGGAAAGATATCTATCAATTTCTCTGCAATGTCAGTGAGAGGGAGGTTGCTGCTTTTTCCAACGGGTGCACAGCTGACCACGAGCGGGCCTACGCGGCTCTGCAGCACTGGACCATCCAGTGCCCCGAGGCCAGCCTCGCCCAGCTGATTAGCGCCCTGCGCCAGCACCGGAGAAACGATGTTGTGGAGAAGATTCGTGGGCTGATGGAAGACACCACCCAGCTGAAAACTGACAAACTGGCTTTCCCGATGAGCCCCAGCCAGGTTAGCCCCAGCCCCATCCCCAGCCCCAACGCAAAACTTGGGAATTCCACTCTCCTGACGGTGGAGCCTTCCCTGCTGGACAAGAACAAGGGCTTCTTTGTGGATGAGTTGGAGCCCCTTCTCCGCTGTGTCTTTACATCCAGTGGCTCCTCCGCGCTGAGCAGGAACGGTTCCTTTATTACCAAAGAAAAGAAGGACACAGTGTTGCGGCAGGTACGCCTGGACCCCTGTGATTTGCAGCCTATCTTTGATGACATGCTCCACATTCTAAATCCTGAGGAGCTGCGGGTGATTGAAGAAATTCCCCAGGCTGAGGACAAACTAGACCAGCTCTTTGAAATTATTGGCGTCAAGAGCCAGGAAGCCAGCCAGACCCTCCTGGACTCTGTTTATAGCCATCTTCCTGACCTACTGTAGAACATAGGGATACTGCATTCTGGAAATTACTCAATTTAGTGACAGGGTGTTTTTTTTGTTTTTATTTTCTCCTGTTTCTGATTTTTGTCATTTGGTGTGTGCATGCGTGTGTGTGTGTGTGTGTGTGTGTGTGTGTGTGTGTGTGTCTTTAACAGTATATATGGCCAGTGCTTGAGTTCTTTCTTTCTCTCTCTCTTTTTTAAAAATAATTCTTCTGGGAAGTTGGTTTATAAGTCTTTTCAAGGTGTAACTGTTGTGAAATACCCACCACTAAAGTTTTTTAAGTTCCATATTTTCTCCATTTTGCCTTCTTATGTATTTTCAAGATTGTTCTGTGCACTTTAAATTTACTTAACTTACCATAAATGCAGTGTGACTTTTCCCACACACTGGATTGTGAGGATAACTTCTTAAAAGTATAATGGCATCTTGTGAATCCTATAAGCAGTCTTTATGTCTCTTAACATTCACATCTACTTTTTAAAAACAAATATTATTACCACTTTTATTATTGTTTGCCCTTTATAAATTTTCTTAAAGATTAAGAAAATTTAAGACCCCATTGAGGTACTGTAATGCAATTAGACTCTGAGTTATCTTTTCAATATGTCTTGTATAGTTCATATTCATGGCTGAAACTTGACCACACTGTTGCTGATTGTATAGTTTTCACCTGGACACTGTAGAATGCCTGATTACTTGTACTCCTCTTAATGCTAATATGTTCTGGGCTGGAGAACTGAAATCCTCAAGCCATCAGGATTTGCTATTTAAGTGGCTTGACAACTTGGCCACCAAAGAACTTGAACTTCACCTATTAGGACTTGAGTTGTTCTGGAACACATTACTGCACTTTGGAAAGTTAAGATCAAGTGCCAGTGGCACCCTTTCCATAGAGAATTTGCCCAGCTTTGCTTTAAAAGATGTCTTGTTTTTTATATGCATATAGTCAATAGGTCCAGTCTGCTCTCAAGGCCTTGGTCTTGGTGGGATTCCTTCACCAATTACTTTAATTAAAAATGGCTGCAGCCGTAAGAACTATTGTCTGATATATTTGCAACTATGCTCTTATTTCCAAATGTATCTTCTAATGCTCAGTTGCCAGATTCCAATGCAAAGGTGGCGTGTGGCGTGGACTCCCTTTGTGTGGGCGGGGTTTGTGGGTAGTGGTGAAGGACTGATTTCAGAAAAATGCCTTCACGTGTACTAATTTATTAATAAACATTAAGTGTTTGTTTAAAAAAAATAAAACTGGAGTTCTTCTAATGCTTATAGATTTAACATTTTTAAAATAGTATTAAGAACTCTCTGACTTTCCAAAGCCTATAGTTATTTGTAACAGTATGCAGAAAATTAGATAGGTCATAAAGCACCGAATATTATATAAGGTAAGAATGTATTAAGAATATGTTGTTTGACATAAGAATCAGTGATGTATTTACTAAGATTTTCCTAAAGTTAAATTGTGTATCCAAGCCACATAAGTACTTAGTAAGTTATGATGCCACTAAAATAGATATTTAAGATTACTTTTACTCTGAAAATGCAATGATTTCTAATTTTCATTGACAACTTAAAAATTAGTAAAGTAAAAATCATCCTCCTCTCTATCTTCTATTTCTCAACATCACTCATCTGTTTCTTCTGATTTGGAATTGATTTTTGAAATACTTTTGATTAATTTCTAATTATTTTCTAAGTTTTATTGTCTCATTTTTCTTTGTTCTTTGTCTTATTTGTATTTCATGTTTTCTATAATTTTCTTAATGTATTTTAGCTTATCTTGAAATATTAGGTTACAATTTTAATCTATTTTGGGGGTAATGCCTTTCTGGTACACTTTTCTTTTCCTGTAGTTGTTATTCTGTTTTTCATATTCACTCTCTATTTCTCTCTAGAAATCTTGTATGAGATTCAACCATAATACTTTTCTGTTGCTTGTTTTAACACACCATTATTTTCCTGAGCTTTCGGTAGAAAGGGGGGCAGTCACAAGAGCTTTTTTAGTTTCATAGTTACAGAGTTCCTTCTGTTGTTTTCACAAAAGTATTTTCAAAAGTGGCCCTTTCTTTGAAATCTTCTGCTTCTTTACTGTAACCCCAATTTACTTTAGGCTTTCTCTCTCTTGCTCAATTTGGAGATTCTCCTCTCTTTTGATTATCTCCTGGTCAGTTTTGGGGATTTTACTCAACATGGGCCTTGTCCTGGAAGGGAGTTTCAGATGATTACTTTCAAGAATTGTTAGGGCACAGGTTGTTTCAACTCCTTTAACCTTTTTTTGGATCACTTACCTCACCTGAAAATTGGAAGCAGTCCCATGATCAGCTGCTGTTCTCAAATTAGTTTACTGAAATTTCCAGTGAGGAAATGTTTGCTGCTTTGGGGCTTTCCAGTTCCCATATGTGTTAGATGCTGTGACACTTCCTGCTATGATTTGGACATTTGACCCTCCAAACCTCATGTTGAGATTTGATTCCCAATATTGGAGGTATGACCTAGTGAAAGGTGTTTGGGTCATAGAGGCAAATCCCTCATAAATAGATTAAAGGATCTCAGAGTTGAAGGGAAACTGTATGAGTGAGTTTTTGCTTTATTAGTTTCTTTGAGAGTTGGTTGTTAAAAAGTGCCTGGCATCTGCTGTCTCTCCTTTTGCTTTCACTTCCTACCATGTGGTCTCAACATATCTGTTCCCCTTTGCCTTCCACCATAAGTGGAAGCAGCCTGAGGCCCTCACCAGATGCCAACACCATATTTCCTGGACAACCTGCAAAACCGTAAGCCAAATAAACTTATTTTCATTATAAATTACTCAGTTTTAGGTATTTCTTTTTATCAACACAAAGAGACTATTAGTTTCTGGGAGAGCCGAATTTTAGAAAAAACCTGGTCACTCCTTCCCTTCTCTCTCACTTCTGTTAAAAGAAAACTTCAGACAAGTTAAAATTAATGGAGTTTAACTAAGCAAAACAAACAAACAAAAAGATTCACAAATCAGGCAGCCTCCAGAATCACAGCAGATTCAGAGAGACTCCAGGGATGCCTTGTGGTCAGAACAAATTTACAGACAAAAAAAAGTAAAGTGATGAACAGGAATTAGAAGTGAGGTACAGAAATAGAATGGTTACAGCTCGGCGTTTGCCTTATTTGAACGCAGTTTAAACACTCAGCAGTCTATGAGTGATTGAAGTATGGCCACTGGGATTGGCCAACACTCAGCTATTAGCATGGATCCATACTATTAAGTTAGGTTTTCAATTTTGTCTGCTTATTAAGCTGGGTTATGGTTCATCTACAAGGACTCAAATATAGAAGTACAGAGTCTTTCTCAGGGCATAGGTAGTTTGCTTTAACAATTCTTTGCTTTTGGTCAATTTAGGGGGATTGACCAAAATTTTAAGCATTGATGCCACTTTCTGTCTTTATCATAAAGACTTATTAGGTCTCAGTGTGGAATTCACTAGTCTTCTTTAGTTTCAGTTTGGAATCTCACATGTCTTCTTTTGTGTTAATATGGAATTCACAAGTCACAGCTTTGTACCAGCTAAATGATTCTTTATGTTCTTGCTGATCCAGTTGGAGTGAGACCATTCAACTTTCAATGGATGCCTGCACAGAAAACATTTAGGAAGAGAAGATACAATGTGACAGGGTGACTATCATTATGGCTATCAAAAGGATACTATCAAAATGCCAAGGCATACTCCTTAATAAGAGTTCTTATAAAATGAACCAAATCAAATTAGCCAAGTTAAGATTTAGACAATATAGGTAATTTAACAGTACTAGGGTCCAATTTGTCAGAGCCTTTGTTTGGAGTATGATAGCAATTAAGGACTATATTTCGCTGTAAAGTCGCTTGACTTTAAGAGGTATTCATTTTCATTGTTACCCTGGTAATACAAATCACAATAACTTGGAAACCTACTAGAAAAAATGTAAAGATCAGAAATCCTTGGAAAACACAAGATTGCCATCTTAGGATCCCTGCAAACCAACTCTTAGTTCCTCCTGTAAACACATCATGGGTTTCTTTCTTTTGAGAGATTTCTTTTTTCCTTTTTTTTTTTTTTTTTTTAAGACAGGGTTTCACCATGTTGGTCAGGCTGGTCTTGACCTCCCGACCTCAGGTGATCCGCCCGCCTTGGCCTCCAAAGTGCTTGGATTACAGGCTTGAGCCACTGCGCCCGGCCGGAGAGATTTCTTTAATGTATTTGGTGGCAGTGTCTAAGGAAACAGCAGTATCAGCCACCTTTTTAAATTAACCTTTCTATAGTAACAAAATCAGTGGAGAGATAAGTACATCATTCAATTTTGTTTAACATCATATATAGGCCTTCCACTTGAGCAAAAAGAAGATCTAAGGCTGCATGGTGTTTCATTAAGTGTTTCTGTTGAATATGTATGTTGTCATCTACCTTTCTGAGAGTAACTTCTACCCATCTGAAACCCTGGGAGGTCTAATTGGTTACAAAATCTAAGATTTTTCCAATTTATGCATTAGCTTTAAATTCTACACTACCACCAAGAGTGAGCCCCCAGGAACACCACTGGGATCTTTCCTGAGCAGAAACTAGCTTATCCCTTGTCAGTCATATAAGAACTGCAAAGTGACAAAAACAAAACAAAAAAAACAAAACCAAAAAACAGAAAAGAAACTAGCTTATTCTCATCTATTTCAAGGCTAGTGCTAATTTCACTTATTGATTGTTTTGGCTTCTGATTATAACAGCTATCATTAGAATTTTCAGGGGAAATTATTCAAAAGGCAGGAGCAATCCAGGTCAAGTAACATGAACCAAACCAACAAGGAGGCAGAACAGAATATGCAGATTATCCACAAACCCAATATAGACCCTCAGGGGTTGGAAAATAGGGCCACCGAGTTGCATTTGAGCAGGGATCTTTCAGATTTGTTTGAAAATAAATCTGTATAATTTCTGAACAATGTTCAGTGGGAAATTTACTTTTCTGATACCCCTTTATAGCATGTTGTAAGACTGCATAGCCACATCTAGTAAAAAGGGACCTGACTGGATTTAATCAGGTTGTATTATACAAACAATCACTTGTACCAATATAAGTAATTCCCGAATCTTTAGTCCATGATGCCTGGAAGGACAATATACCATTTGCAGACATCACTTGGATTGTTTTTTTAATTTGGTAATGATTGACTTATCAATTGAAAAAGTTAAAGTGTTGTTTTTAGTGAGTGTAGGAAAGCAAGTAGCAGTGATATTTAGAATATCAAGAATAAATTTCCATTCTTCCCTTGGAGTTCCAGGGTGATTCTCATTGGGAATGTGGAAGGGCACTGGCACCAGTGGAATCGTTTTCTGAGTTTTTGGAATTAGCCCACAAACCCAACAATTACTCTGGTTTTCTGTTAGATCATAAGCTTGAGCTAAAGCCATACACTGATTATGGTCCCATAAATTTTCCTATGGGGAAAAGGAAAGGATTAGGGCAAAAAATGAGGAAAATAGAAAAACACTTAAGCCTTTTATGATGGTAGAGAAGTCTTGATCCATGATCTTGATCTTGGGAAAGCTGTCTAC
>NW_016108071.1:125717-148783 GCF_001604975.1 Cebus imitator | reverse complement strand
GGAGAGATTTTCCGGGTCAGTTTTACCTTAATGTCTTCAACAGATGTACAGTTCCAGGAGTCTGAAAGGTCCTTTTTGAGTTGTGAGATGTGGACTCAAGGTTCAAGGCCCTGAAGTTTCACTGCAGTGTGGATGGCGAGAATAACTTGGTATGGTCCCTTCCAATGAGGTGCAAAAGCAGTTTTCCTCTGATGTCATTTCCAGAAGACCCGGTCTCCTGAGTCCAGACCATGAAGGGTTTGATTGTCCTCAGTTGGTAAATCTCAAAAAGCTTTCTTTACCTGACAGAGTATAGTTTGGCATAATATATTAAAGCCTCGCAGCATTTAGTCATATTTGAGTTTAAGAGAGCAGAAGAAGCATGAGGTGCTATTATCAGGGACATAAGCCTTCCAGTGACTATTTAATAGGGGGTAAATTTATGTTTTCCAATGGGAGTGGATATTATTGCCATTAAAGCCAAATGTAGTACCTTTGACCAAGGCAACCAAATTGATTCAGTTAACTTTGTCAATTTCAGTTTTAATGTGCCTTTTGTTCTTTCAACCTTTCCTGAAGACTGAGGGTGATAGGGACAACGGTAATGCCACTGTGTCAGTAACATCTTATTTAACTGCTTTATAACTTGCCCAGCAAAATTAATTCCTCTATCATTGGATATTTTTAGAGGATCCTCCATGAAAGAAAAATATTTTCTAATAATTTCACAGCTACAGTCACAGCATCAGCTTTCCTACATGGGAATGTCTCTATCCAACCAGAAAACACGAAAACTAGTACAAGAAAATACTGATACTCCATTGAGGGTGACAACTTAATAAAGTCCATCTGTAAATGCTCAAATGATCCATCAGGTGGTGGACATATAAATTTTGATTTTCCAAAGTTTTGATTTTCCAGGATTATGAATTTGACAAGTCAAACATTGAGTATAAACCACTTTGGCAATTTTGGAACAGCCAATCCACGAGTAATTTTTTTATAATTTGGATCATTTTGTCTCTGTTCCATGGTGAGTTGTGGAGTGCAGAGCTTCCAATAATGGAACCTTCAAAGACTCAGGAAGGACCAGGCAGCTGTCCGGGCCCTCTGTGAGTCTTTGCTTCACTTTAAATTTACATTCTTTTATATGCCAATTTTGTTTTTCCACAGCAAGTGCATTGCACTGTTTATTAAATAGGTCGTCATAAGGAACTTTGCATGGATTAATCTTACGAAGTTTACTCAGATTGCATATCTTGACAGTTTCAGCACTAGCTGATTTAGCATAAAAATCTGCTAAAGCATTTCCCTGATATTCAGGTTCAGTTCTACAAGTATGAGCTTCAGTCTTAATAAAAGCAATCTGCAGTGGTAACAGGGTAGCAGAAAGGAGCTTATCTACTTGGGGTCCATTTTTGATGGGGGTACCACTATTGGTGAGAAACCCTTATAGTTTCCATATCATGGGAAAATCATGTACTACTTCAAAAGCATATCTACTATCTATAAATATTTACTGACTTGTCCTTAGCTATGTGACATGTTTGGGTAAGGGCAAAAAGCTCTGCAGGTTAGGCTGACTTAAATTAGGAAGGGTTTCCTTCTCTATTAACTCATTTTGAGTGTTAACAGCATATCCTGCCAGATATTTTCCTTCTGAGTTTTTGGCATAGGACCTATCAACAAAAATTATAAATTCAGGATTATCCAATAGAGTATCTTGTAAATCAACATGAGTGGCCACTATTTCTGACACTACACTGACACAATTGTGGTTTTAATCATCATCAGGCAGAGGTAACTGGTTAGCAGGATTAAGTAGATTAAGGTGTTTGAGGTGAAGATTAGGAGATAAAAGAAGTAATTCATAAGATGTTAGTCTACTCACTGAAAAATGCTGGATTTGGTTGGAATTTAATAGAATTTCCCCAGAGTGTGGAACTTGCAAATTAACTTCATTTTCTAAAACAAGATCTGATGAAGCTGCTGCTACTGCTGTTAAACAATTAGGATATGCCTTAGTGACTGGGTCTAATTGCTGGCTATAGTAGGCAATAGATCTATGTTTACCACCATGTTCTTGAGTAAGGACTCCTAATCCCTGATTATTATGCTCATGAACAAACAATGTAAAAGGTTTAATTTGTAAGTCCTAAAACTGAAAGCTGATGTAAAGCCAACTTTATTTGGCTAAAAGGCTGCTCGTGACTATCTTCCCAAGCTAAAGGCTCTGGTACAGAATTTTTAGTAAGTTCATACAGTGGTGAAGCTATTAAGGAAAAATTTGGAACCCAGGATCTGCAATATCTTGCAAGTCCAAGAAAGTCACGTAATTGTATTTTGGTTGTGGGTCAAGGAAAAATGAATAGTTTTTATACTCTCAGGTGAGAGGGAAATCTCTTCAGCAGTAAAGTCATGTACCAAATTGTGGACTTTTTCTTTTGAAAATTGAAGTTTGTTGTCTTTATATGTGAGTTGCTGTAAAAGATAAACTGAGTCAATTTCAGAACACTTCTTAGTGGACGAGGATAACAATAAGTCATCTATTTACTGAATGACAGTAGAATTTTGAGGAAACTGTAGTGTCATTAAGTCCTGATGCAATGTCCAAAAAACATATGAAGGGGCTTCGACAAACCCTTGTCGCATGACAATCAAGGTGTACTGCTGATTTTTTTCAAGGAAAGGCAAATGAGTATTGCCTTTCTTTATGAACTGGAATGCTAAAGAAGGCTGAGCAGACTCTATTACTGTGAACCACTTGGAATCAGTGGGTACATTAGATAATAAAATGTTAATATTTGAGATTACAGGAAATCTTGGTATTACAGTTTTATTAATGGCCTGTAAATCTTTAAAAAATTTTTTTTATTGTACTTTAATTTCTGGGGTACATGTGCAGATCTTGCAGGATTGTTACAAAGGTATACACTTGCCATGGTGGTTTGCCGCCTCCATCCCCTTGACCCCGACATTAGGTATTTCTCCCAGTGTTATCCCTCCCCAATCTCCCCACCCTCTGCTATTCCTCCCCTAGCCCCCACCCCTCAACAGACCCCATTGTGTGATGTTCCCCTCCCTGTGTCCCTGTCTTCTCATTGTTCAACACTCACCTATGAGTGAGAACATGTGGTGTTTGGTTTTCTGTTCTTGCATCAGTTTGCTGAGAATGATGGTTTCCAGATGTATCCATATCCCTGCAAAAGACATAAGCTTTATCATAAGTTCATGTCGTTATGATAAAAAAGATCATCTTTTTATGGCTGCATAGTATTCCATGGTGTCTATGTGCCACATTTTCTTTATCCAGTCTATCATTGATGGGCATTTGGGTTGATTACAGGTCTTTGCTATTGTAAACAGTGCCACAATGAACATACGTGTGCATGTGTCTTTATAATAGAATGATTTATAATCCTTTGGGTCCATATCCAGTAATGGGATTGCTGGGTCACATGGTATTTCTATTTCTAGATCCTTGAGGAATCGCCACACTGCCTTCCACAATGGTTAAACTAATTTACACTCCCACCAAGAGTGGGAGTGGTGGATATTTCTCCATATCCTCTCCAGCATCTGTTGTCTCCAGATTTTTTAATGATCGCCACTCTAACTGGCGTGAGATGGTATCTCAATGTGATTTTGATTTGCATTTCTCTAATGACCAGTGATGATGAGCATTTTTTCATATGTGTGTTGGCCACATAAATGTCTTCTTTTGAAAAGTGTCTGTTCATATCCTTTGCCCACTTTTTGATGGGGTTGTTTGTTTTCTTGTAAATTTGTTTTAGTTCTTTGTAGATTCTGGATATTAGCCCTTTGTCAGGTGGGTAGCTTGCAGAATTTTTTTCCCATTCTGTTGGTTGCATTCACTCTAATGATTGTTTCTTTTGCTGTGCAGAATTTCTTTAGTTTAATTAGATTCCATTTGTCTATTTTGGCTTTTGTTGCCATAATGGTCTGTAAATCTTGAACAAATCTCCCGCCTTGTCCATTTGGTATTTTAGCTGGTAGGATTGAAGTGTTACAAGGGCTGGTGCATGGGATTACGAGTCCTCGCTTAATTAAATCTTCTACAGTTGGTGTGAGTCCTTGATTTGCTTCAGGTTTTATTGGATATGGGGTAATTAAGGCAAAGGTTTAGGATGATCTATTTGTACTTTTACAGGTTCTACACTTTTAATTTTTCTTAAATGAGTTGGTGAAGAGGCCCATAAACATTTAGGTATTTTTAGAAAATCAGGAGTATTAGAGACCTGGGTATTGATCTTATCAATTTCTGCCTGTAAACAGCATAAAAATTCTGGTTCAGGAGGACCAGGAAAAATTAACGTTATTTCTTCTTCTGAGGAATTTTTCTTTTTCTTAATTATGCCTTAAGTTCTCAGATACATGTGCAGAATGTGCGGGTTTGTTACACAGGTATACACGTGCCATGGTGATTTGCTGCACCCATCAACCCGTCATCTACATTAGGTATTTATCCTAATGCTGTTTCTCCCCAAGACCCCCAACCCCTGACAGGACCCAATGTGTGATGTTCCCGTCTCTGTTTCCATGTGTTCTCATTATTGAACTCCCACTTGTGAGTGAAAACATGCAGTGTTTGGTTTTCTGTTTGTGTTAGTTTGCCGAGAATGATGATTTCCAGATTCATCCACGTCCCTGCGAAGGACATAAACTAATCCTTTATGACTGCATAGTATTCCATGGTGTATATGTGCCACATTTTCTCTATTCAGCCTATTATTTATGGGAATTTGGGTCGATACCAAGTCTTTGCTATTGTGAATAGTGCTACAATAAACATACCTGTGCATGTGTCTTTACAGTAGAATGATTTATAATCCTTTGGGTTATTCCAGGAATGAGATTGCTGGGTTAAATGGTATTTCTGGTTCTAGATTCTTGAGAAATCACCACACTGTCTTTCACAATGGTTGAACTAATTTACACTTCCGCCCACAGTGTAAAAGTGTTCCTATTTCTCCACATCCTCTCCAGCATCTGTTGTTTCCCTGACTTTTTAATGATCACCATTCTAACTGGCATGAAATGTTATCTCATTGAGCTTTTGATTTGCATTTCTCTAATGACCAGTAATGATGAGCTTTTTTCATATGTTTGTTGGCTGCATAATTGTCTTCTTTTGAGAAGTGTCTGTTCATATGTTTTGTCCACTTTTGGATGGGGTTCTTTGTTTTTTTTCTTGTAAATTTTAAGTTCTTTGTAGATTCTGGATATCAGCCTTTTGTCAGATGGATAAATTGCATAATTTTCTCCCATTCTGTAGGTTGCCTGTTCACTCTGATGATAGTTTCTCATGCTGTGCAGAAACTCTTCAGTTTAATTAGATACCATTTGCAAATTTTGTCTTTTGTTGCCATTGCTTTTGGTGTTTTGGTCATGAAACTTTTGCCCATGCCTATGTCCTGAATAGTATTGCCTAGACTTTCTTCTAGGATTTTTATGGTTTTAGGTCTTATGTTTAAGTCTTTAATTCATCATGAGATAATTATGTATAAAATTTAAGGGAAGGGTCCCATTTTAGTTTTCTGCATATGGCTAGACGGTTTTCCCAACACCATTTATTAAATAGAGAATCCTTTCCCCATTGCTTGTTTTTGTCAGGTTTCCCAAAGATCAGATTATTGTAGATGTGTGGCATTGTCTCCGAGGCCTCTGTTCTGTTCCATTGGTCTATATCTCTGTTTTAGTACCAGTACCATGCTGTTTTGTTTACTGTAGCCTTGTAGTATTGTTTGAAGTCAGGTAACATGATGCCTCCAGCTTTGTTCTTTTGGCTTAGGATTGTCATGTCTATATGAGCTCCTATTTGGTTTCATATAAAATTTATGGTAGTTTTTCCTAATTCTGTAAAGAAGGTCAATGATAGCTTGATGGTGATAGCATTGAATCTATAAATAACTTTGGACACTATGGCCATTTTCATGATATTGAGTCTTCCTATTCATGAGCATGGCATATTTTTCCATTTGTTATGCCCTCTCTTATTTCCTTGAGCAGAGGTTTGTAGTTCTCCTTGAAGAGGTCCTTCACATCCCTTGTTAGCTGTATTTCTAGGTATTTTATTCTCTTTGTAGCAATTCTGAATGGGAGTTTACTCATGATTTGGCTCTTCTATCTGTTATTGGCATATAGAAATGCTTGTGATTTTTGCACATTGATTTTGTATCTTGAGACTTGACTAAAGTTACTTATCAGCTTAAGGAGATTTGGGGCTGAGATGATAGGGTTTTTTAAATATAGAATCATGTCATCTGAAAACAGAGACAATTTGATTTCCTTTCTTCCTATTTGAATACCCTTTATTTCTTTCTCTTGACTGATGCCCTGGGCAGAACTTCCAATACTATGTTGAATAGAATGGTGAGAGAGGGCATCCTTGTCTTGTGCCAGTTTTCAAAGGGAATGTTTCCAGCTTTTTCCCATTCAGTAGGATATTGACTGTGGGTTTGTCATAAAGAACTCTTACTATTTTGAGATATGTTTCATCAATACCTAGTTTATTGAGAGTTTTTAGCATGAAGGGATGCTGAATTTTATCGAAGGCCTTTTCTGCATTTATTGCAATAATCACGAGGTTTTTGTTATTGGTTCTGTTTATGTGATGGATTATGTTTATTGATTTGCATATTTTTAATCAGCCTTGCATCCCAGGGATGAAGTAGATTTGATCGAGGTGGATAAGCTTTTTGATGTGCTGCTGGATTCAATTTGCCAGTATTTTATTGAGGAATTTTGCATTGATGTTCTTCAGGGATATTGGTCTGATAATTTTTTTTTGTTATGTTACTGCCAGGTTTTGCTATCAGGATGTTGCTGGCCTCATAAAATGAGTTAGGGAGGAGTCCCTCTTTTTCTATTTTTTAAAATAGTTTCATAAGAAATGATATCAGTTCCCCTTTGTACCTCTGGTAGAATTTGCCTATAAATCCATCTGGTCCTGGGCTTTATTTTGGTGGTAGGCTATTGATTGCTGCCTCTGTTTGGGACTTGTTACTGGAGTGTTAAGGGATTCGATTTTTTCCTGGTGTAGTCTTGGAATAGTGTATGTGTCCAAGAATTCACCTATTTTTTTTTTGTAGATTTTCTAGTTTGTTTGTGTAGAGGTGTTAATAGTATTCTCTAATTGTAGTTTTATTTCTGTGGGATCAGTGGTGATATCCCCTTTATCATTTTTTATTGTGTCTATTTGATTCTTCTCTCTTCTTCTTCATTAGTATGGCTAATGGTCTATGTTGTTTGTTAATATTTTCAAATAAAAAACAACTTGTAGATTCATTGATTTTTTTTGAAGGGTTTTTTGTGTGGGTGTCTCCTTCAGTTCTGCTCTGATCTTAGTTGTTTCTTGTCTGCTGCTAGCTTTTGAATTTGTCTGCTATTCGTTCTTAGTTCTTTTAATTGTGATGTCAGAGTGTTGATTTTACATCATTCTGCTTTCTCCTGTGGGCATTTAATGCTATAAATTTCCTTCTAAACACTGTTTTAGTTGTGTCCAGAGATTCTGGTATGTTGTGTCTTTTTTCTCATTGTTTTCAAAGAATGTATTTATTTCTGTCTTAATTTCATTATTTACCCAGTAGTCATTTGGGAGCAGGTTGTTCAGTTTCCATGCAGTTGTGCAGTTTTGAGTGAGTTTCTTAATCCTGAGTTCTAATATTATTGCACTGTGGTCTGAGAGACTGTTTGTTATGATTTCTCTTATTTTGCATTTGCTAATGAAGGTTTTACATCCAATTATGTAATCAATTTTAGAGTAAGTGTAATGTGGTGCTGAGAAAATTGTATATTATGTGGATTTGGGGTGGAGAGTTTTGTAGATGTTCACTTGGTCCAGAGCTGAGTTCAAGTCCTGAATATTTTTGTTTATTTTCTGGCTTGTTGATTTGTCTAATATTGACAGTGGGGTGTTATAGTCTTCTACTATTATTGTGTTGGAATCTAAGTCTCTTTTTAGGCCTCTAAGAACCTGCTTTGTGAAGCTCTTCTTGTTGTATTGATCCCTTTACCATTATGTAGTGCCCTTCTTTGTGTTTTTTGATCTTTGTTGGTATTAAGTCTGTTTTATCAGTGACTAGGATTACAACCCCTCCTTTCCTTTGCTTTCCATTTGCTTGGTAAATACTTATTCATCTGTTTATTTAGAGACTATGTGTGTCTTTGTACATGAGATGAATCTCCTGATTACAGCACACCAATGGGTCTTGACTCTTTATTGAATTAGCCAGTCTGTTTTTTTTTTTTTAACTGGGGCATTTAGCCTGTTTACATTTAAGGTTAACATTGTTATGCATAAATTTGATCCTGACATTATGATGCTAGCTGTTTATTTTGACCATTTATTGATGCAGTTTCTTCATAGTGTCGATGTTCTTTACAATTTGGTATGTTTTTGCAGTTTCCATATTTCGTGCTTCCTTCAGGAGCTCTTGTAAGGCAGACCTGGTGGTGCCAAAGTCTCTCAGCATTTGCTTGTTTGTAAATAATTTTATTTCTCATTCATTTGTGAACCTTAGTTTGGCTGGATATTAAATTCTGGGTCAAAAATTCTTTTCTTTAAGGATGTTGAATATTGACCCCCGCTGTCTTATGAATTGTAGGGTTTCTGCAGAGAGATTTGCTGTTAGTCTGATAGGCTTCCCTTTGTGGGTAATCCAGCCTTTCTCTCTGGCTGATCTTAACATTTTTTTCTTCATTTCAATCTTGGTGAATATGATGATTATGTTTCTTAGGGTTGCTTTTCTCAAGAAGTATCTTTGTGGTGTTCTCTGTATTTCCTGAATTTGAATGTTGGCCTGTCTTGCTAGGTTGGGGAAGTTCTCCTGAGGGATATATTGAAGAGTGTTTTCCAAGTTGGTTCCATTCTTTCTGTCACTTTCTGGTACACCAATGAAGTCTAGGTTTGGTTTTTCCATATAGTCCCATATTTCTTGGAGGCTTTGTTTGTTCCTTTTTATTCTTTTTTCTATAATCTTGTCTTCACACTTTATTTCATTTAGTTGATCTTCAATCTCTGATATCGTTTCTTTTGCTTAATCCATTTAGCTATTGATACTTGTGTATGCTTCAAAAAGTTCTTGTGCTGTGTTTTTCTGCTCCAGCAGGTCATTCATGTTCTTCTCTAAACTGGTTATTTTAGTTAGCAATTTCTCTAACCTTTTTTCAAGGTTCTTAGCTTCCTTGAATTGGGTTAAAACATGCTTATGGAGGGCAAGCAGAAGTAGGGTGGGGTGTGGCCTCATTGTGCTGTGAGGAGGGGTGCATTTTGTCCCAGATACTATGCTTTTGTCATGGTCTTTGCAACCCACAGATCAGGAGATTGCCTCTTGTGCCTACACCACCTGGGCCCTGGGTTTCAAGCACAAAACTGGGCTGCCATTTGGCAGACACCGATCTAGCTGCAGGAGTTCACCCCCTCCCAGTGGTGCCTGGAACATCAGTGTCAGAGAACTATTTATTTCCGTGGAAAAGGGGCTGAAGCCAGGGAGCCAAGTGATCTAGCTCAGCAGATCCCACCTCCATGAGCCCAGCAAGCTAGGATCCACTGGCTTGACATTCTCGCTGCCAGCATAGCAGTCTGAAGTTGACCTGGGACACTCAACCTTGGTGGGGTGAGGAGTGTACACCATTACTGAGGCTTGAGTAGGTGGTTTTTCCTTCACAGTGTAAACAAAGCCACTGGGAAGTTTGAACTGGATGAAGCTCACTGCAACTCGGCAAAGCTGTTGTAGCCAGACTGCTTTTCTAGGTTCGACCTCTCTGGGCAGGGTATCTCTGAAAGAAAGGCAGCAGCCCCAGTCAGGGGCTTATAGATAAAATAATAATCTCCTATCTCCCTGGGACAGAGCACCTGGAGGAAAGAGGGACTGTGTTTGCAGCTTCAGCAGACTTAATGTTTCTTCATGCTGGTTCTGAAGAGAGCAGCAGATCTCCCAGCACAGTGCTTAGGCTCTGTTAAGGGACAGTGTGCTGCCTCAAGTGGGTCTCTGACCCTCATGTCTCCTGACTGGGGAGACACCTCCCAGCAGGGGTCAACAGACACCTCATACGGGACAGCTCAGGCTGGCATTTGCTGGGTGCCCCTTTGGAATGAAGCTTCCAGAGGAAGAAATAGGCAGCAATCTTTGCTCTTCCACAGCCTCCACTGCTGGTACCCAGGCAAACAGGGTCTGGAGTGGACCTCCAGCAAACTCCAGCAGACTTGCAACAGAGGGGCTGGACTGTTAGAAGAAAAACTAACAAACAGAAAGGAATAGCATCAACATGAACAAAAAGGACATCCACAAAAAAAACCACCTAAAGGTCACCAACATTAAAGACCAAAAGTAGATAGATCCAAGAAGATGAGGAAAAGCTAACTCAAAACCCTGAAAATTTCAAAAACCAGAACACTTCTTCTCCAGAGGATCACAACTCCTTGCCAGCAAGGGAACAAAACTAGACAGAGCATGATTTTGATGAATTGACCAAAGTAAGCTTCAGGAGGTGGGCAATCACAAACTTCTTCGAGATTCTGAGGAAAATTTTATGTGCCCTGTTAGTTTTGAAAGTAAATCTCACCCTAACACGTTTACTGGAGCAGTATCACAGTAATATTGTGTTTTTCTGAAAAGGGGTCCAAAGTTAGTTGGATGAGTTCAGATATGGAAACCTCTTGAACTTGATTTGAAGCCCTCACCACAGAAATGACCTTTTCACTCCAAGGAATTCATTGGCTTATTAAAGTGGGGTTTATTGTAGATAGAGTAACCCTGGTATCTGTGAGGACTGTGCATGACTCCCCATTTATTTAAATCTCTGTTTCTCCATGTTTATTTAAAGGCGTTGTGGAAAGCTATGTACTGGAGAATCCCTCAGCACCTCATCAATGTTCATTATTGTGAGGAGGCTAAGGTCTCTTGGACTTCCTCTAGTGGTGAAACAGTTTTGTCTAGAGGGAGGCTTATTGGCAGACTCATATAAAAGCGAACAATCCCTTTTCCAGTGCCCTGGTTGTTTGCAATAAAGACAGACATCTTGGGGTAAAGAACTTCTTATTCTAGGACTTCTTAATTGTAATTTAAAATGAGAACAAGAAGGTTCCTTTTGTCCAGGTCCCTACAACGATTGTAATTGAACTGTCATAAGCTTGTTTGCCTTTTGAGTTTTTTCTTGCTTGAGAGTCCTCTCAAAATGTTCAGCTAAGGCCAACAATTTAGTCATATCTGTAACTTCCCATTCCAACTTATGTTTTTAAATTACTGCTAAGTTCAGGACATAGTACATTTATAAATAGAGCAGTTAATGCAGTTTCAGTTTCTGCAGGAAATTATCCTTGCTGTACTTCGAGCCCAGAATGTTTTTTTTTTTTTACTTACAACATTATGTGACGGACCAGTCAATTTTTTTTGAAAAATTTTAGAAATTGAATGTGAAATGTCTTCATCATCTTTTTGCTCCATCTCATGAGCTTCACTAGGCCCCAGCATCATGTGCATACATTGGTAAAAGCCAGGAAGTCCTGGATTGTAAGCTGCTATGAGGATTCTAAATTCCTCAGTAAATTTTTGAGGATTTTCCCTTGGGTCAGGGAAGACCTTCAAAATGGCTCTAAGCTCAGTTTTAGACCATGTAGTGAAAGTAGTTGCAACCTGCAGACCAGGCTGCTCAGAAGGTCTCACTTTGTAAGGCATCATTCTAACTGTTTTTTTTCATTATCTTCAGGGTGGAAGGGTAATTTAGCCAAATGTTTAGTGAAATCAGAATATGTTGGTACAGAGAAATAAAGAGAAGGAACAGTTGGGTTAGTTCAGTCAGAGTACAGTCCCCTTTTGTCATGTCCTTGGTCTGTTGCTTAAGCTTTTCATTTGCTTTTTGCAAATTACCTTTTACGGAGGCACTTTAAAAAAATTAATTTAATCTGTTAAAGGCCTCTGCATAACCATCAAAGAATACATACCACTGTTTTGTGGGGTTTTAGGTCTCCCTTTTTCTAATATGCCTCACAAATAAACCATTGTATCCAAATTAAAACTTTCCTATTGTGGCCACCTTAATTCTAAGTTTTCTTTAGTGATGTTAACCCATTTTTATAAAACTGCACATATTCTAGGCCCATAATTTTTATAAATAAAATTAACTGGAGTCCCAGAAGGTGGAGTCCGAGGCTTCTTCTTGGATTGAGATGGTCCCATTATGAAATAAGGTACCTATTAGAGGTCCAAGACCTCTAATTGAATCCAATTAAGTTAATTACCAAATCCAATCCAATATTGGAATCAGTCTAATCTAAATACTGCTCAAGTAAACTTGGAGAGCTTAAAACACAAGTTAGTGGATCTCAGAATCTGAGAGATAACACCCACGATCTCCAGTTACAATCAAGAGAGCAGTGAGTGCAATGAGCTTGGTGGGTACATGGCCTGGTAACCTGTTTTTTCTGGGAGTCGCCAGGGTTTTTCTTAGAATCCCACTTCTGACACCAGATCTGTTAAAAGAAAACTTCAAACAAGTTCAATTTGATAGGGTTTAATTGAGCAAAGAAAATAAATAATTCACAAATCAGGCAGCCTCCAGAATCACAGCAGATTCAGATAGACTCTGAATCTGGTCAGAACAAATTTATAGACAAAAAAAAGTAATGTACAGAAATTGGAAGTGAGGTACAGAAACAGTGAACTTGGTTACAGCTTGGCATTTGCCTTATTTGAACAGAGTTTAAATACTCAGCAGTTTATGAGTGGTTGAAGTATGGCCCCTGGGATTGGCCAAAACTCAGTTATTATTACAGATGCATACTGCTAAATTAGGTTTTCAATTTTGTCTGCCTATAAGCTAGGTCTTGATTTGTCCACAAGGACTCAAATGTTGAAGTATGGAGTCTTCCTCAGGCCATATTTGGTTCACTTTAACACTTCTCTCCATGTGATCATTACATTTCAGCTCACTTTTGCCTTCTGCCATGAGTGGAAGCAGCTTGAGGATCTCTCTAGATGCAGATACCAGCACCATATCTTTTGTACAGCCTGCAGAACCATGAGCAAAATAAACCCCTTTTTTTCTGATGAATTACCCAGCCTCCAGTATTTCTTTATAGCAATACAAATAGACTAACACACTTCCCTACTCACAGATGCTGACATTATAGGCATCTTTCTACCTGTTGGTGTTTTTTCCCCCTCAACTTGTATGTTGAGATTTGTGAGCAATATCTTTTTTTTTTAATTATTATTTTAGATGTATATGTTTTGTCTGTTTACTGTTCTGGTTGTTCTGTTCTGGACAGTGATAAAAATCTATGCTGCTTGTTCTCACTCATAAGTGGGAGTTGAAAAATGAGAACACATGAACACAGGGAGAGGAATATCACACACTGGGGCCTGTTGGAGGTGGGGAGCTAGGGGAGGGATGACATTAGGAGAAATACCTAATGTAGATGATGGATTGATGAGTGCAGAAAACCACCATGACATATGCATACCTGTGTAACAAACCTGCACATTCTACACATGTACCCCAGAACTTAGAATATATATATATACTATGCTGCTACTGCCACCAACTTTGCAGAATCACTGCAACAATGTTATTTTTATATAATATTTCATGACTAGGTAATTTTGGTTAGATAAACATTAAGTTTAAAAAGAGCCTGGTCAACATAAAGTCATCCTTGAAGAAAAAAGCCCTAACAAATAAATAGCAACTCAATGAATGGCACAGATTTTGCAATTATACAAAACTTTGCCTATTTTGTACACCTAAGCAAGGAATTGCTTTTTAAGGTAATTCGTATTATGTTTATCTCTTGAAAATAAGAGGCATATTTTGTTTTGTGTTTAGACGTATTATGTTAATCAATGTTTTAGTTTTGCAGCTAATTTTAGTTGTATCCACAATATTTATTGCCTATATAAATATTTTTAGTAGCTATTATTTTCCAAAAAACTGACTCCATATTTTCTACATGTACTTTGAAAGGTACAATGTACAGTATTTTCAAAATTCAAATATGAATCCAAATATACTTGCTTATCACATAAGTTTTAATAACAAATTTAATAATTATATTAAGGATATCTTCTGTAAGTCATTGAGTTGAGATCTAGTGCCTAATCCTGTAATTATGAAAAACAGAGCTTTTCCATTCTGAGTGCTATCCTCTTGCAGATTTTGTACAATTAATTAAGTTGGCATGGATTTCTTATATAAAAAGTAGAAGCAGTATGATTTATTTTATTTTATTTGAAAAGAATTGAAAAGCAACCCAGCCTTACTTTTATTTAATAAAATCACTGTAGATACCTGGGAATAAAACTAAAGAAAAAAATAGTGTAAGAATTTAATTAGAAAAGGAACAGACTAATCTTTTTGCAAGGTATTGTATTGTTATTGGACTCACCGTTTCTTCTTTTCAGCCAGGATTTCATGGCTAAAATGTCAATAGGTTCTATAACTCTCAGTTTCTTTGCTGTAAATATTTCTTTTTAAATTAACAACCTAGTTTTGAACAACTTGCTTCTCAGTTTTTGGTTTGCCCAATTATGTGATTTATAGTGCATTGTGAATAGCTTCCCAGAGACCAAATAATATTTAATGATCCTTCATTTATGCTTAGCACTTTATAGGATTACAAGGGAAAAAAAAACCTTACGAAGGTGATGAACAGCATCAGGATCCTGGACATTGACTAAATTTTTCCAGAGACTCTAATAAATTCTTTTTTTCCCCATTTATTTATTTTATTGCATTTTAGGTTTTGGGGTACATGTGAAGAACATGCAAGATTGTTGCATGGGTACACATGTGGCAGTGTGATTTGCTGCCTTCCTCCCCATCACCTACATCTGGCATCTCTCCCCTTGCTATCTCTCCCCAGCTCCCCACCCCCCACCGTCCCTCCCCTATTTCCCCCCAACAGACCCCAGTGTGTAGTGCTCCCTTCCAAATTCTTATTTATGTCTTTCACCTCTTCATTTTCTCCAAACCTCTCCTACTCCTTATTGCCTGATATCTAAAATGCCCGAATATAAATGTCCCAGGAAAAGGGAATTTATGAACTTAAGATTACATTTGATTTCCTATGAATAGACCTCTGTAATTGTGACCTTGTAAATTTTTTCAAGTACTATCAAATCAACTGGGCAAAAATAAGACATGAAATTAGTTCTGTTCAAGATGCAGCGGTAGGTACTTGAGATCAGATTCAGTCTTAAGCATTGGAGAGAAGTTATATCTGGCAGAAAGGCACCATATCTAATTGGCATGGCAACAGATGGTCATTTACACAAATAGTATGACAGGGTCCAGTGGAAAGAAACAGCATGTTCCCCAATGTAGATCAGAGTACAAGTCCACTGAATCAAGGAACAGATGTCAATCAGAACACAGTTAAAGCGGATGTTTAGCATCATGAATTGGGTCACCTGATAACAAATCAGACCTTGAGATTTTGGGAATGTTATTAAGACTACCTAGTTGCAAGCACAGGGAGCATGATTGACATTCAGCTGTCACATGTGGAGCAAAGTGGAAATGGGTCTCAGGAATAATGCAGAAGCCCAAATAGAAGATATGATACAGGGAACACTAGCTTAAATGTCTATAGTGGACAAACAGTTAACATAGGTATGTAAATCAGGCCAGGTCTATAAAACTAGATTAAAGAAATTGGTGATTAACTAGAAATTCAATGTCTTATCTAAAGATTTTCAAATTCAAAAAGTCAAAAAATGTTTGTCATACAAACATAAATTGTCTGCTGCCCAAATTCAGCTTGTAGAGCACCAGCTTGTGAACCCTTAGTAAATGACTGGTATCAGAGGCATTACTTCGATAAAGCTTTTATAGGGGTAGGAAAAGGACACAGGAGTAAGCACTGGGTAGTCAGGAGGGCAAAGAAAAAATTGGAAGCACTGAAATAAAGTTTCACCAACTTCAAGGATGGATTCAGTGGCTCACACCTTTAATCCCAGTGCTTTGGTAAGCTGAGGCAGAAAGATAACTTGAGGTCAGGAGTTCAAGACCAGCCTGGGCACCATAGCAAGAGTCCATCTCTACAGGAAATTTTAAAAAGAATAGCTGAGTGTGATGGCACATGCCTGCAGTCCTAGCTACTTAGCGGGGCTGAGGTGATAGGATGACTTGAGTTCAGGAATTCAAGGCTGCAGTGAGCTATGATGACACCACTGCACTCCAGTCTGAGTGACAGAGTGAGATCTTGTTCTCCCAAAAAAGTTCACAATTTTGTCTCAGGCCTACCTTAGTCTTATTGAACATAGTCTAGGTGAGAGAACAAAACATACACAGAGGAAATGATGGAATGCTTTACCAAAAACAACATGTCAGCAAGTGCAAATTCTTAAGTGCTAAGAGGGATGCTGAGTATTTGTGACCAGAGTCGGGATGGATTAATCTGGGACAGTATGCATCAAGAGTAAATACTGAGGCCAATTTTGAATGAAATAATGAGAATACTGAAAGAAATGTTGAGGGAGCATTGCTGGTAAAATAAATAACTTATTCAAAGACACAGAAAATTAAACATCATATGGTGGAACAAGACTTGAGTTGACAGTGAAAAAGACTTAGGTTCTAGTCTTGGTTTTACTACCAACTCTCTGTGTTGTTTTGGGTAAATCCATTTCCATACCTACGTTTTTATTCCCCATCTAGAATTCAGTCAAACTGAAGGTCATAAATGCAAATTCCTACAATGGCCAAGTAGCTACATGAGTAAAAGACAGGTGGAAACCTGACTAAAGCATGTTTGCCATGTATAAACATAAATAGCCTAACACTAACTATTTCCAACTATTTATGGCTAAGTGGCGATGCAGACTCAGTAGTGTGATGTTTATAGAAACTGCAAAAATTTATATTTTTATGTGAAATCTTTTTTTTTTTTTGAGACAGTGTCTCGCTCTGTTGCCAAGGCTGGAGAGCAGTGATGCCATCTTAGGTCACCACAATCTCCATCTCCCCTGTTCAAGCAATTCTCCTGCTTCAGACTCCTGAGTAGCTGGGACTACAGGGGCATGACAGCACCCCCGGCTAATTTGTTTTGTATTTGTAGTAGAGACAGGGTTTCACCATGTTAGCCAGGATGGTCTTGATCTCTTGACCTCGTGATCTGGCCACTTTGGCCTCCCAAAGTGCTGGGATTACAGATTTGAGCCACCGCGCACGGCCTTGAAATCTTTTTTAAGTTTTAATTTTTGACAAGGTGTTTACATGAGAAGAGTATAAAGACCAAATAAAATATTTATAAGCTATATTCGTTCTGTGAGCTACTAGTTTGCAAACTCTTGGCTAGGTATACTATAAAGATTCTTTCCATTTCATTTTGTTTATGGTTCTATGACATTAAAGTTAAGATTTAGTAAAATGGAGGGAGATACCACAAGTTCTCCTTTATAATGGAACGGCTAGAAGTATGGCATCAGATAGCCAGTGTTTGAATCCTGACTTTGACAAAGAAAAGTCAGGATTCAAACACTGGCTATCTGATTCCATACTTAAGCAAATTACATAGCGTCTCTGAAACCCCATTTTGTTTTTGGTAAAATAAGGATAATAACAGTAACTCCGTCATAGTCTTGTGAAGATTAACTGAGAAAGTAGTTTATAGGCATACTTTGGAGGTATTGTAAGCTGTGAGGTAAGAGGCAAATTTAATTCTCTATGTAGATCTCCCTAGTTGTCCCAGTTTCATTTGTTAAAGAGACTCATTGAATGGTCTTGGTTCCCAAAGTGTTTAAAGGCAATGGTTTTCAAACAAGACACCTGATGATATTGTAAAATGCAGCCAAAACTGTGTCAGGTTTCTTAAACCAGGACTTTAATTAGTTAATATAAGAAGGGAATACTTGAAGAATAACAATACATATGCTGTGTGAATATGATTATAATTAAAACTTAGTAAGCATGAAATTAAATATTAATAATGAATTATGCATATTTTGTTTTACAGTATCTATAAGTACATTATATGACAGTATGTTCAATTCTGACCATCAATATCAGGTGTTCCAGTAGTTCATTAACTATTACTTTGTTTCTTTCCTACTATAAAATTTTACTCCATTGCTTTATACTGATTTGTTTCATTATGACTACAGTCAGACCTTAGAGATACTGTGTGTTTAGCTCCACACCAGCATAATAAAGCAAATATCACAATAAAGTGAGTCACAAAACCTTTTCAGTTTTCCAGTGAATATAACGGTTAAGTTTACACTATACTGTAGTGTAAACCTATTAAGTGTACAATAATATAATGTCTAAAAAACAATGTATGTATCTTAATTTTAAAATACTCTATTGCTAAAAATGCTAACAATCATCCAAACTGTGAGTTGTAATCTTTTGCTGGTGGAGGGTCTTGCCTCAATGTTGATGGCTGCTGACTAATCAGGGTGGTGGTTGCTGAAGGTTGAGGTGGCTGTGGTAATTTGTTTAAAAAAAGACAGTGAAGTTTGTCACCTCCGTTGACTCTTCCTTTTATGAAAGATTTCTCTGTAGAATGCAATATTTGTTGGCAATGTCACCCACATTAGATCTTTCAAAATTGTAGTCAATCCTATCAAACCCTGTCACTACTTTAGCAACTATGCTTATGTAATATTCTAAATCTTTTATTGTCATTTCAACAATGTTCACAGAATATTCACCAGGAGTAGGCTACATCTAAAAAATGACCTGTTTTACTCATCCATAAAAAGGAATTGGTCATCCAATTATGTATTATAATGAGACTGCAGCAATCCAGTCGTATCTTCAGTTCCACCTCTAATTCTAGCTCTCTTTCTGTTTCTACCACATCTGCAGTGACTTCCTCTAAAGAGTTCTTGAACCACTCAAAGTCATCTATGAGGGTTGGAATCAACTTCTTCCAAACTCCTATTAGTGTTGATATTTTGACCCCTTCCCATGAATCACAAATGTTCTTACTGGCATTTAGAAGGTGAATTCTTTCCAGAAAGTTTTCAATGTACTTTGCTCAGATACATCAGAGTAATCACTATCTATGACAGGTTTAGCTTTACAAAATGTATTTGTTAAATAATACAACTTAAAAGTAAAAATTACTCTTTAATCCATGGGCTACAGAATGAATGCTGTGTTTGCAGGCATGAAAACAACGTCCATCTGCTTGTAAATCTTTATCAGAGCTCTTGGGAGACCAGGTGCATTGTCAGCTAGCACTAATATTTTGAAAGGAATTTTTCTTTCTTAGCAATAGGTCTCAATATTGGTGTGTAAAATATTCAGTACATTAGTGCTGGAAAACAAACGTGCTATCATTCAGGTCTTGCTGTTTTATTTATAGAGTACAGGCAGAGTACAATTGCCATAATTCTTAAGGGACCTACAAATTTAAGAATGGTAAATAAACAAGCGTTGGATCAACTCAACTCAAAGGTGTATAACCCCTAATGAGAGAGACAGCCTTTTTTTTGAAGCTTTAATGTCAGGCATTGACTTCCTGTCCCTACCTATGAAAGTCCTAGATGGCATCTACTTTCAGTATATAGCTGTTTTGTCAACATTGAAAATCTGTTGTTAGGTGTAACCTCCTTCATCAATATTTTAGCTACATCTTCTGGATAACTCGCTGCAGCTTTTACATAAGTACCTGTTGCTTCACCTTGCACTTTTATGTTATAGAGACAGCTTTTTTTCCTTCAGCCTCATGAACAAACATTTGGTAGCTTTAAACTTGTCTTCTGCAGCTATCTCACCTTTCTCAGTTTTCATAGAGTTCGAGAGAGTTATAGCTTTGCTCTGGACTATACTTTGGCTAAAGGGAATGTTGTGGCTGGTTTGACCGATCCAGACAACTTAAATTTTCCCTATATTAGCAATAAGGCTCTTTTGCTTTCTTATCATTTATGTGTTCACTGGAATAGCACTTTGGATTTTTTTCAAGAACAGTTTCTTTGCACTCACAACTTGACTAACTGTTTGGCCTAGGAGGTCTAGCTTTCAGCCTAACAGCTTTTTGATCTGCCTTCTCCACTAAGCTTAATCATCTCTAGCGTTTGACTTAAAGTGAGAGATGTGCAAATCTTCATTTTACTTGAACACTTAACGGCCATTGTAGGGTTATCTGTTGGCCTAATTTCAATAATTTTGTGTCCCAGGGAACAGTGAAGCCTGAGAAGAGGGAGGGAAATGAGGGAACAGCCAGTCAGTGAAGCAGTCAGAACACATACAACATGAATCCATTAAATATGCTGTCTTACATGGACACAGATCGTGGTGCTCCTAAACAGGTATAATAGTAACATCAAAGAAAGATTACGGATCAAAGATTACCATAAAAGATAAAATAATAATAATGTTTTATATATTGTGAGAATTACCAGAATGTGATAGAGAGACATGAAGTGAGTACACGCTGTTAGGAAAATGCCGCTGGTAGCCTTGCTCATTCAGGGTTGCTGCAAACCTTCAAACTGTAAAAAATGCAATGTCTGTGAAGCACAATAAAGTACAATAAAGTGATATGTGACTGTATGTAAATTTCTGGAGCCAAAATGCTTCTTCTTCTCTTAGACTTTTACTAGTTCTATTGCAATGCCTCTTGCAAGAAGTTTGTGCAGTTCTACCATAGATATTTGTTTATCCCTGCTTTTTTCTCTTTTCCCTGAATTTCTTCTTCTTTATCTTGTTTCTTTCCTTTCCATTGTCTTCTCCCATTATTTTTCTTTCTTTTTTTTCTATACAATGCCCTTTGATTTGATCAGTTTCTCTTTCTTTTGCTGTTTGTTTATGCCTGTTATTTGTGGTGAGCAACCCTGTTCATTATCTCTTATTGTGGAGGTAAAATATTAACTTCAGAACAAAGTCATAAAGGATTGCTCCAGGAAAGAAATTTACCATGACTAGCATTTTTTTATTTCTAGGTATTGTGTTTTGCTTGATTTTGATAAGCATTCTTAGTCTTATGTTGCCATAGCTCCGACCACTTGTTTTCACCTGCAGGATTAGCCTGGAACCAATAACTTTAGAATGTAAGGTTATAAGAATCTCTATCTTAATACTCTGTGACTCAGCATCAAGTTAATCATGATGATTGTGTGGCCTTGAAATTATTCTGTTTTAGATAAGTGCTCTTGTTATTTGTTTCTGATACTGGGTTCTCATCTTACTCGCAATTCTGGTAATTGGTTTTCAACATTGCTTTTTGTGCCTAAGTCTTTGCTGCCTTGGTAACCTGCATTATGCCACAGGATAGCTAGGACTAGAATTTTGTTTTGCTTCTGTTCATTCCTCCTTTTTACCTAGAGTTCTCTTCCCTGAACACTATACCAATAGCCAGGTTCATGCTCCTTGCTGATAGCTTACTTAGATTTCTGAGTCTTAGGCCCCTGAATTTCTTTTCTCTCAGCTCAGTTGGCCTATTGGGAGTTACCATTGCCATATAGCAGATAACCCCATGCCTGACGCTTCCAAACGTCAGTGTGCATAGAAATTACTTGTATATATTAAAATTTCAAATGTATGAGTTTTGTCATCTGGGATTGTGATTTGTGGTAAAGCCCAGGGCTTTTCATTTTTAACAAGTTCTCTTGGTGATTTTGATGCAAGTGGTCAGCACACCACACTTTGACAAACATTATAAATTACAATTAAGGCTTGCAAAGGAACTGTTTCTTCCTGTATATTGTCATATAATTTGTATGCTAATTCAAAATTAAACTTCACAGATATTAAAGGACTGGGTCTGTATGTATTCTACTGCCTGACATACATGATGTTTTTACCTGTGAGGTATGCTGAGACTTCAACAGCTGGATTCTGAATGAAAAGAGAGTAAGCAAAAGATGAAAATGATCAGGCTCTGGTTCCAGTACTGGACTCTGTATGGGTGGCTTGAAGTTAAAACCACACTTTCCAAGGATGCATAGTAAACGAACTCTATTTGAGTATGAGCTCATCAGTACTGCTTAATGACTCTAGTTTTCAGCCAGAGACAGCACTTGCATTAAGGCATAGGGTTTTTGGTAATTTTAGTGTTTTTTGTTTGTTTGTTTGTTTGTTTGTTTGTTTGTTTTGGTCATCTGTATAGTTTTGGGAAGATAGCTGGGGATATAAAAACTAAGGTCTGGCATTTGAAATAAATACATTTTCAAGAACTGGGTAGCTGTTCTTGAAAAGGCCAAGAATACTGTTCAAGTGAGCACGGGAGAACTAAAAAATATTAAGCATCATGGATATTTGTTAGTTTGAGCTGACAGCATTAACTTTTCTTTCTTATTTAGTACCTTAATTTAATTGTGTAGAATCACCCCTTCCCCTGGCATAAAGTCTGGTGGGTCTATAGTTATGCCCCACTTCCTCCTCTAAGAGATGAATAAGTGACTAAAATGAGGCCAACTTAAGACTTCCTTCCTGAAATTTGAAAATGGAAGGAAATAACAAATAAACAAACAAATCTTAGTGTATTTTATTTTAGTAAAGGGTCCAGTGCATACTCTGTTTGTGATAAAAAAATCCTAACTGATAAACTCAAAAGAATATGGCAGAAACTGAGGCAGAAGGACTGAATAACTATAATACAAGCTTGGGGAGAGGTGGTTCTGTGGAGGAAGATAAGCATTTTGGAGGACTTGTGTGGGCCCAGGATTTGGTCTAGAAATATCAGCTTTAAGGATGAGAATAAGACAACTAGTTTTACATTTTACCTGCTGGTGATACTGGATTACTAATGTATTGGCAAAGTTGAGCCCACAATTTGAAATTCTTTTGTACCTATAAAGAAATGGCTGGAAAAGGCAGAGACTGACAGAACATGCCTTATTCTGATAAGCAGCTCTAGTTCTAAGTCAGGCCCCATGTAATCATCTTCATTCACTTCTACAAACCAAGCTATCCTGAAATGTATACTGAAATGTGACTCTAGGAACAATAAGCAGAATGTGAAGATGGGAACAGAAATACTGATTGGGGCTGGGCGCGGTGACTTACGCCTATAATCCCAGCACTTTGGGAGGCCAAGGCGGGTGGATCACGAGGTCAAGAGATCGACACCATCCTGGTCAACATGGTGAAACCCCGTCTCTACTAAAAATACA
>NW_016108071.1:124060-125086 GCF_001604975.1 Cebus imitator | reverse complement strand
AATAAATTTTATGAGACCAACATCATCCTGATACCAAATCCTGGCAAAGACACAACTAAAAAATAAATTTCAGGCCAGTATCCGTGAGGAACATTGATGCAAAATCTTCAATAAAATACTGGTAAACTTAATGGAACAGCACATCAAAAAGCTTATCCATCATGATCAAGTAGGCTTCATCCCGGGGATCCAAGACTGGTTCAACATATGCAAATCTATAAACATAATCCATCACATAAGCAGAACCAGAGACAAAAATCACTTGATTATCTCAATAGATGTGGAGAAGACCTTCAACAAAATTCAACAGCACTTTATGCTAAAAACTCTTAATAAACTAGCTATCAGTGGAATGTATATCAAAATAATAAATGCTATTTAGGACAAACACATAGCCAATATCATACTAAATGGGCAAAAACTGGAAGCATTCCCTTTGAAATCTGGCACTAGACAAGGGTGCCCTCTCTCACCATTCCTATTCAACACAGTATTGGAAGTTCTAGCCAGAGCAATCAGGCAAGAAAAAGAAATAAAGGGTATACAACTAGGAAAAGAGGAAGTCAAATTGTCTCTATTTGCAGATGACATGATTGTATATTTAGAAGAACCCATCATCTCCACACAAAATCTCCCTAAGATGATAAGCAACTTCAGCAGTCTCAAGATACAAAATCAATGTGCAAAAACCATAAGCATTCCTATATAACAATAACACACAAACAGAGAGCCATATCATGAGAAAACTCCCATTTGCAATTACTACAAAGAGAATAAAATACCTAGGAATATAACTAACACAGGACATGAGGGACCTCTTCAAGGAGACTACAAACCACTGCTCCAGGAAGTAAGAGAGGATACAAATAGATGGAAAAACATTCCATGCTCATGGTTAGGAAGAATGAATGTCATGAAAATGGCAATACTGCCCAAAGTAATTTATGGATTCAATGCTATCCCCATCAATCTAACATAGACCTTCTTCACAGAACTGGAAAAAGTCACCTCAAACTTCATATGGAA
>NW_016108071.1:116335-124011 GCF_001604975.1 Cebus imitator | reverse complement strand
TCATGAGCAAAGCTCACCCTCCTGAGTTGAAAAAATTTATGGACAAGAAGTTATCATTGAAATTAAATGGTGGCAGACATGTCCAAGGAATATTGTGGGGATTTGATCCGTTTATGAATCTTGTGATAGATGAATGTGTGGAGATGGCGACTAGCGGACAACAGAACAATATAGGAATGGTAATACGAGGAAATAGTATCATCATGTTAGAAGCCTTGGAACGAGTATAAATAATGGCTGTTCAGCGGAGAAACCCATGTCCTCTCTCCATAGGGCCTGTTTTACTATGATGTAAAAATTAGGTCATGTACATTTTCATATTAGACTTTTTGCTAAATAAAATTTTATAATAGTCAAAAAAAAAAAAAAGCTGGAGGCATTACGCTACCTGACTTCAAACTATACAACAAAGCTACAGTAAGCAAAACAGCATGGTACTGATACCAAAACAGAGGTATAGACGAATAGAACAGAACAGAGGCCTCAGAAATAATGCCACACATCTACAACCATCTGATCTTTGACAAACCTTTCAAAGCAAGCAATAGGGAAAGATTTCCCTGTTTAATAAATGGTGTTGGGAAAACTGGCTAGCCATGTGCAGAAAGCTGAAACTGGACACCTTCCTTACACCTTATACAAAAATTAACTCCAGATAGATTAAAGATTTAAACATAAGACCTAATAACATAAAAACCCTAGAAGAAAACCTAGGTAATACCATTCAGGACACAGGCATAGGCAAGGACTTCATGACTAACACACCAAAAGTAATGACTACAAAAGCCAAAATAGACAAATGGGATCTAATTAAACTTAAAAGCTTCTGCACAGCAAAAGAAACAATCATTAGAGTGAACCAGCAACCAACAGACTGGGAAAAAATTTTTGCAAGCTACCCATCTGACAAAGGGCTAATATCAGAATCTACAAAGAACTAAAACAAATATACAAGAAAAAAGCAAATAACTCCATCAAAAAGTGGGCAAAGAGTATCAACAGACACTTTTCAAAAGAAGTCATATATTAGGCCAACAAACATATGAAAAAATGCTCATCATCACTGGACACTAGAGAAGTGCAAATCAAAATCACATTGAGATACCATCTCATGCCAGTTAGAATGGCGATCATTAAAAAATCTGGAGACAACAGATGCTGGAGAGGATGTGGAGAAACAGGAACACTTTTACACTGTTGGTGGGAGTGTGAATTAGTTCAACCATTTTGGAAGACAGCATGGAGTTTCCTCAAGGATCTAGAAATAGAAATACCATTTGACCCAGCAATCCCTTTACTGGGTATATACCCAAAGGATTATAAATCATTCTATTATAAAGATACATGCACACTTATGTTCATTGTCTCACTGTTTACAAGAGCAAAGACTTGGAACCAACCCAAATGCCCATCAATGGTAGGCTGGATAAAAAAAAAAAATTGGCACATATGTTTCAGAGCCCAAACTTGCCTTTGTACCATATATATACCATGGAATACTATGCAGCCATAAAAGAAGATGAGTTCATATCCTTTGCAGGGACATGGATGAAGTTGGAAACCATCATTCTCAGCAAACTGACATAAGAACAGAAAACCGAACAACACATGGTCTTACTCATAAGTGGATGTTGAACAATGAGAACACATGGACACAGGAAGGGGAACATCACACACTGGGGTCTGCTGGGGACTTGGGGGCTAGGGCAGGGATTGCAGGGGGTGGGGAGATGGGGAAGGCTAACATTAGGAGAAATACTTAATGTAGTTGGTGGGGGGATGGAGGCAACAAATTACCATGACATGTGTATACCTACGTAACAATCCTGCAAGATCTGCACATGTACCCCAGAACTTAATGTAAAATAAGAAAAGGAATGAAAATAGGTGATCCAGAGAACATTTTGCACTTGTAGAAGTGGTGTGATATTAAACACAAGTATTACTTGTGTTGTAAATGCAGCCTCTGTTTTAAGAACAAGCCAATCAAATGCACAAAGCCACAGACATTGAAAGATGGGAAATAGGATGTAGTTCCTTGTCATTTCAGAATCTGAGGTTTTTGATATATAAAATCACTTGAAATGTGCTTGCTTCTCATTAAGGAAAAGTTATAATTTGCCTTACCTTCAGTTTAATTTCGCTGCTTGAACCTAGACTCATTAAAATAATGTTCCAGAGCCCAAACCTTGCCTTTGTACCATCTACTCTTTCATGGCTTTGTTCCTTCAGGTCTCTTGAGATTCACTGAATACACCTGACACAGATGCATGTGCGCACGCGTGCGCGTGCACACACACACACACACCGCTTTTCAAGGAAACATAACAAACTAAAAGCCATTTGGGCATTTTTTAATTTCTAGAACTTTTTAGCAGGTGGTTTTCTTCAATTAAAAGGAAACTTTTAGATGGAGTAAGATGGCAGGATAGAAGGCTACATAATTTATTCCCCTTCAGGAAGACCATATTTTGACAACTAACTACACACAAAAAGCATCATCAAGAACCAAAAATCAGGTGAACAGTCACAGTATCTGCTTTTAACTTTATATCACTGAAGGAGATATTGGAGAGGGTAGGAAAGAGAGTCTTGAAGTGCCAAGGCCAACCCTCCTCCATCCCCTGGCAGTGACCACATAAAATGGCTTTTCCATGTGCTTTGGAGAGGGACAGCACAGCAACTGTGACGATTTGCATTGTTGAACCAGGCTGTACTCACCTAACATCCACTTGTGAAAGGAGAGTTTTGACCAGCCTTAGCCAGCGGGAAATTACCCATCTCAGCATTGGAGCTTGGATTTCCACAAGCCTCACCACTGCAAGCTGGAGTGCTCTGATGCCCTAAGTAAAGTTGACAGACAGTCTAGGCCACAGGACTGCAATTCTTAGGCAAGTCCTAGTGTCAAGCTGGGCTCAGAGCCAGTGGATGGGGGTAGGGGGGGACATGTGACCTTCTTAGACATCAGCCAGGGTTGCTGACGGAGTAATTGTGTCACTCCACATACACTCTTTGGCAGCAGCCACATGATGAGAGAAAAAAAATATGTGTTTGTAAGAGGGAGAATACAGCAAATAAGAGATTTTACATTGACCTCAGTGCTTCCCTGTCACAGCTGAGACCTGGCAGGATTTATCACCTGGTAACTAAAAAGCCCTTGAGCCTTGAATAGCCAACAGCAATACTCAGGTAATATGCCATGGACATTGGGCTTTGTGATGTGTGGGCTCCAGGTGTGACTAGACATGTTTCCAGATGTGGTGGCCATAGAGACTTCTGTTTGAGAAAAGCAGGGGAAAAGTAAATAAAACTCTGCCTTGCATCTTAGGAACTAGCTCAGCTACAGTGGAGTAGAGCACCAACAAGATACCTGGGGTCACTGAGTCTATGTTTAGGCTTTTTGTCTACACTTCTAGAGCAGCCCTGACTCAAAGAGTGATTTCCAGGCCTGACAGCATTTATCAGAAGCTGACTGAAGAGCCTGGGGGTTTTAAGTGCACATTGGTGATGGCCTGGCAGAACCTTCCATGGGCCAGTAGTGGTGGCAGCCATAGGTAAAGATTCCTCTGCCTGTAGAAAAAGAAGGGAAGAGTAGGAAGGACTTTTTTTGCTATTTAAGTGCCACCTTAGTCACACTAGAGTGGAATACCAGGTAAATTTCTAAGATTTTTAACTTTAATGTCTGGCTCCTGGACAGTATCTCTGGACCACCCTAGGGCCTAAGATAATTCACATCCCTGAGGGAAGGGACAAAAACCTGGCTGGCTTTGCCACTTGCTGATTGTGGAGTCTTAGGGGTTTAAGTGAACTTAAGTGGTAGCCACGTAGTGGTTACAGTAGTGGGTCTTGGGCGAAATTCAGTGCTGTGCTGGTTTTAGGTCTGAACCAGTGTTACCCCTGTGGTGGTGGGCACTGGGATGCTTGTGTTTCCCACCTCTACCTTCAAGTGGCTCACCTCAGAGAGAGAGAGACTCCATTTGTTTGGAAGAAATCAAGGGAAGAAAAAAAAAGACTGTGCTTGGTAATCCAGATAATTCTTTTGTATATTATACAAGACCACCATAGTGGTACCTCAACGAGTCTGCAAGAACCACAGTGTTGTTGAGTTTATGCCCCAAATCTGTCCAATACCTGGAAAACCTTCCCAAGAAGGATAGGCATGAACAAGACCAGGCTGTGAAGACTACAATAAACACCTAACTCTGCAATGCTTAGACATAGATGGACAACTTCAAGCATTAAGGTTATCTAGGAAGATAAGATCTCAGCAAACAAACTAAGGCACCAAGGACAAGTACTGAAAAAACAGAGATATGTGACCTTTCAGACAGTAAACTCAAAATAGCTGTTTTGAGGAAATTCAAAGAAATTCAAGATAATAAAGATGAATCCTATGAGATAAATTTAATAAGGACATTAAAATAATTAAAAGAATCAAGTAGAAATTCTGGAGTTGAAAAATGCTATTGACATACTTGAGAATGCATCAGTCTCTTAATAACAGAATTGATCAGGCAGAAGAAAAAATTAATGAGCTTGAAAATAGGCTATTTGAAAATACACAGTAGGAGAAGACAAAAAAAGAATAACAAACAATGAAGTACACCTACAAGATCTAGAGAATAGCCTCAAAAGGACAAATTTAAGAGTTATTTTCCTTAAAGAGAAGAAAGAGAAATAGGGATAGAAAGTTTATCAAAAGAAATACTAGCAGAGAATTTAATGTTCTTGTGTTAATATCTAAACACAAGAACATTAAAAAACATAAGCAGGGTTAACTCAAAGAAAACTACCTCAAGGCATTTAATAAACAAAGTCACAAAGATCAGGGATAAAGAAAGGATTCTAAAAGCAGCAAGAGAAAAGAAACAAATAACATACAATGGAGCTCCAGTACACCTGGCAGCAGACTTTTCAGTAGAAACCTTACAAGCCAGGAGAGAGTTGCATGACATATTTAAAGTTGAAAAAGTATTTTAAAAAATGCACTAAAATCATGTATGCAGTTAAAGTATCCTTTAAGCATGAAGGAGAAATAAAGACACTCCCAGACAAACAAAATCTGAGAAATTTCATCAAGACTAGATCTGTCATACAAGAAATGCTAATGGAAGTTATTCAATCAGAACAAAAAGGATGTTAATGAGCAACAAGAATTCATCTGAAGATACAAAACTCACTAGCAATAGCACACAGAAAAACAGAATATTAGAATATGGTTATGGTAATGTGTAAAATACTCTTAAAAGACTGAATGATAAATCAATCAAAATTAATTAGAGCAACAAGTTTTCTAGACATAGAGAGTACAATAAGACACAAAAGGGAAACATTACAAAGTTAAAAAGTATGGAGATAAAGTTAAGATATAGAGTTTTTTTTTTTTATTAGTTTTATCTTTTCTTATTTGTTTATTTGTCATGCAATCGGTGCTAAGTTCTCATCAACTTTAAATAATGTGTTACAAGATACTACTTACAAACCTCATGGTAACCTTAAATCAGAAAACATATAACTAGTTCAAAAATAAAATAAAAAAACAAACATTGAATAATACTGTAATATTGGGGTTCTGGGGTTTAGGGTGCCCTCAGCTCCCCTGAGAGGACATTTCTCTAGGTTCTTGGTCTCCTGCCCTCTTAAGAATGAGGGAGGGGACCAGGGCACAGTGCACAGTAAATACTGGACTTAAAAGTATTTGTAGAAAGTGATTTATTTATTTATTTATTTATTTATTTATTTAGAGAGAAACCAGAGAAGGAGAGTTCCTCTCACACTGAGTGAGAGAATCCAGAAAGATGGAATCCAGGAGAGGAAAGCAGCTTCCACACTGAGTGGAAGGGAATAGAGAGAGATGGAGTTTATTAGGGGAAGACAGGCTTCCATGAGAGCATGTGGAAGGGGACTCCAGAGGGGAAACCCGGGAGAGAGAAAGATCCAAAGGAGTGTGGAAGAAGGGGACTTTTAAGCTGGGAGGAACCCCTACCTTCTCTAAGACCCCAGGCCATTGAAAGGAGTTTCTTAGAGCTTCCGCTGGAGTGATTGACTCTTAATTTCTTCCCACACTTGCAAAATTCAAACATAAACCATTAAATCTCCCAGATGGAGAGAGATGGGAGGGGGGCATAGTGCTGGAAAGTTATTGCCCTTAAAACTATGTCCCCTTGTTTACCTGGAAAGAGAACACATTCCCTCAATACCACCAGAGAAAATCACCTTCACTGAAAAGAAGACAGAAAAAATGGAAAAAAGGAAAAGAAGACTACAGAACCAATAGAAAAAAAATAACAAAAGAGCAGGAGTAAGTGCTTACTTATCAATAACAGTGAATGTAAATGCAAATGGACTAAACTCTTCAATCAAGATGTAGAGTGGCTAAATGGACAAAACAGCAAGACTCAATGATCTGTTGCCTACAAGAAACACACTTTACCTATAATCACACACATAGGTTGAAAATAAAGGGATGGACAAAGATATCCCATACCAATTGAAACCAAAAAAGAGCAGGAGTATCTATCTATCTATCTATCTATCTATCTATCTATCTATCTACCTATCTATCTATCTTTTTGTGACAGGGTCTTTCTCTGTCACTCAGGCTGGAGTGCAGTGGCACCAACATGACTCACTGCAGCCTCTACTTCCTATGCTCAAAAGATTCTTCCATCTCAGCCTCTTGTGTAGCTGGGACTACAGGTGTTCACTACCACACCCAGAGAAGTAGCTTTATGTATATCAGACAAAATAGATTTACAGACAAAAACTAAAGAGACAAAGATAGTAATTATTAATAATAAAATGGTTAATTCAGCAAGAGGATATAAAAATTATACATATATATGGACCCAACATTGGAACACCCAGATATATAAAGCAAATATTATTAGAGGTAAAGAAAGATAGATCTGAATACAATAATACCTGCAGTCTTAACTAACTGACTTTCAGAATTGGACAGTACTTGTAGGCAAAAGTTAACTAAGAAACATCAGTCTTAATCTTCACTATAGATCAAATGGATATAAATAGGTATTTACAGAACATTTTATCCAACAACAGCAAAATACGCATTCTTCTCAGCACATGGATTATTCTCAAACATAGACCATATGTAAGGTAAACAAGTCTTTAAAAATTCAAAACAATTGAGGTAATATCAACATCTTCTCTGACCACAGTGGAATAAAACTGCAAATAAAAAAAAAGGAATTTTGGAGACTAAACGAACATGCAGATATCGAACAATATGCTCCTGAATGACCAGTGGGTTAAGAAATTAAGAAGAAAATTCAAAAATTTCTTAAATAGTAATGGAAACACAGCATACCAAAACCTACATGATACAGCAAATGCAGTACTAAGAGGAAAATTTGTAGCTACAGGTGCCTACATCAAAAAAGAAAAAAAAAATCTTCCAGTATATAACCTAATGATGCATCTTAAAGAACTGGAAAAGCAAGAGAAAACTAAACCCTATATTAGTAGAAGGAAAGAAATTATAAAGATCAGAACAGAAATAAATGAATTTAGGTCAGGCGCGGTGGCTCAAGCCTGCAATCCCAGCACTTTGGGAGGCCGAGGCGGGTGGATCACGAGGTCAAGAGATCGAGACCATCCTGGTCAACATGGTGAAACCCTGTCTCTACTAAAAAAAATACAAAAAATTAGCTGGG
>NW_016108071.1:107105-116240 GCF_001604975.1 Cebus imitator | reverse complement strand
AAAAAAAAAAGAAAGAAATGAATTTAAAATGAAGAAAACAGGGATTTGCTGGCAAGATGGCCAAATAGGAACAGCTCTGGTGCACAGCTCTCAGTGAGAGCGACACAAAAGGCATCTCAAAAGGTTCATCTCAATGGGCCTGGTTAGACAGTGGGTGCAGCCCAAGGAGGGTGAGTCGAAGCAGAGTGAGACATTGCCTCACTGGGAAGCACAAGGGGCTGGGGAACTTCCTCTCTTAACCAAGGGGAGCCATTAGGGACTTTTCCCAGCACTCTGGCTCAGATACTGTGCTTTTCCCACTGTCTTCACAACCCACAGACCAGGAGATTTCCTCCAGTGCCTTCAACATGAGGGCCTGGGGTTCCCAGCACAAAACTGAGGGGCTGTTTGGGAAGACGCCAAGTTAGCCGCAGCAGTTTTTATTTTGTCTTTCATACCCCAGTGGCACCTTGAATGGTAGCAAGACAGAAACCATTCACTCCCCTGAAAAAGGGGGCTGAAGCCAGGGAGCCAAGTGATCTGGCTCAGTGGGTCCCACCTCCACACAGACCAGCAAGCTAAGATCTACTGGCTTGAAATTCTTGCAGCTAGCACAGCAGTTAGAGCTCAACTTGGGACATTCGAGCTCAGTTGGGGAAGGGGTGTTCACCATCAATGAGGCTCAGTAGGCGATTTTAACCTTGTCCATGTAAACAAAGTCACCGAGAAGTTTACACAGTGACTGGGTGGAGCCCATGGCAGCTTAGCAAGGCCCCTGCAGGCATACTGTGTCACTAGACTCCCTCCTTGATGAATAGGGCATTTTTGAAAAGAGGCAGCAGCCTGTCAAGGACTTATAAGTAAAACCCCCACCTTCCTGGGACAGAGAACCTGGGAAAAGGGGTGGTTGTAGGTACAGCCTCAGCAGACTTAAATGTCCCTGCCTGGAAGCTCTGAAGAGACCAGTGAATCTCCCAGCACAGCATTTGAGCTCTGATAAGGGACAGACTGGCTCCTCAAGTGGGTCCCTGACCCCCGTGTATCCTGACTGGGAGACAACTCCCAGCAGGGACTGAAAGGCAACTCATACAGGAGAGATCTGGCTGGCATCTGGCAAGTACCCTTCTGGGATGAAGCTACAAGAAGAAGAAACAAGAAGCAATCCGTGCTGCTTGGCTGATGATTCCCAGGCAAGCAGTGTCTGGAGTGGACCTCCAGCAAACTCCAGTAGACCTGCAGCAGGTGGGCATGACTGTTAGAAGGAAAAATAACAAACAGAAAGAAATAACTTCAACATCAACAGAAAGGACGCCCAGTTAGAGACCCCATCCAAAGGTTACCAACTTCAAAGACCAAATGTAGATAAACCCACAAAGATGGGAAGAAACCAGTGCAAAAAGACTCAAAATTCCAAAAACCAGAATGCCTCTTCTCCTCCAAGGGATCACAACTCTTCACCAGCAAGGAACAAAACTGGATGTAGAATGAGTTTGACTAATTGACAGAAGCAGGCTACAGAAGGTGGGTAATAACAAACTTCTCCAAACTAAAGAAGCATGTTCTAACCCAATGCAAGAAAGATAAGAACGTTGAAAAAAATGTTGGATGAAATACTAACTAGAATAATCAGTGTAGAGAAGAACATAAACGACCTGATGAAGCTGAAAAACACAGCATGACAACTTTATGAAGCATACACAAGTTTCAATAGCTGAACTGATCAAGCAGAAGAAAGGATATCAGAGATTAAAGATCAACTCAATTAAATAAAGTGAGAAGGCAAGATTAGAGAAAACAGAATGAAAAGAAATGAACAAAGCCTCCAAGAAATATGGGATTATGTGAAAAGACCAAATCCCAAGCTTGGTCAGTGTACCTGAAAGTGATGGGGAGAATGAAACCAAATTGGACAACACTCTTCAGGATTTTCCAGGGGAAAATTATTATTATAAAATTGGATTATTATAAAAATCCAAATTATTCCAGGGGAACTTCCTCAACCTAGCAATACAGGCCAACATTCAAATTCAGGAAATATAAAAAACACCACAAAGATACTCCTTAAGAAGAGAAACCCAAGACATATAATCATAAGATTCACCAGGGTTAAAAAAGGAGAATTGCTAAAAGCAGCCAGAGAGAAAGGTCAGGTTACCCACAAAGAGAAGCCCATCAGAATTAGACAGCAAATCTCTCGTCAGAAATCCTACAAGCCAGAAAAGAGTAGGGGCCAATATTCAACATACTGAAAGAAAGACATTTTCCTTTATTTATTTAATTTATTTTTTTAATTGTACTTTAGGTTCTGGGGTACACGTTCTGGGGTACTTTGAGCCTATGTGTGTCCTTGCATGTGAGATGAGTCTCCTGTAGACAGCATGCAATTGGATCTTGCATCTTTATCTAATTAGTCACTGTATGCTTTTAATTGGAACATTTGGCCCATTTACATTCAAAGTTAACATTAACATGTGGAGATTTGATTCTGTCATATTTTTAGCTTGTTGTTATGTAGACTTAATTGTATCATTGCTTTATAGTATAAATGGTCTATGTGTTACACTGAGTTTTCGTGTTAACCTATAATGGTCTTTTGTTTCTGTGTTTAACACTTTTTAAGGATCTCTTTTAAAGCATGTCTGGTGATAAAAAATTTTCTTAGCATTTTTTTTTTGTCTGAAAAAGATTGTATTTCTTCCTTGCTTATGAAGCTTAGTTTGCATATAAAATTCTTAGTTGAAATTATTTTTAAGTATGTAAGTCCCTACATCCTTTTTATATTTTTTATTTATTATTAATATTACTATTTATATCTTTATATTTATAAAACATTTTAATAAATATAAAATGCTTGACAATTAATTTATATTTTTATTTATTTACTTTTTAAAATTTTACTTTAAGTTCTGAGATACATGTACAGAAAGTGCAGGTTTGTTACATACGTATACATGTGCCACAGTTGTTTGCTGCACCCATCAACCCATCACCTAGGTTTTAAGCCCCATATGCATTAGGTATTTGTGCTAATGCTCTCCTTCTCCTTGAACCTCACCCCACTGCAATCCCTGGTGTGTGTTATTCCCTTCCCTGTGTCAATGTGTTCTCATTGTTTAACTCCCACTTAAGAGTGAGAACATGCCATGTTTGGTTTTCTGTTTCCGTATTAGTTTGCTGAGAATGATGGTTTCCAGCTTCATCCATGTACCTGTAAAGGACATAATCTCATCATTTTTTATGGCTGCATAGTATTCCATGGTGTATTTCCTTTATCCATTCTATCATTGATGGGCATTTGGTTTGGCTCCAAGTCTTTTTTATTGCAAATAGTGCTACGATAAACATATGTGTGCATGTGTCATTATAGTAGAATAATTTATAATCCTTTGGATATCTGCTCAATAATGGGATTGCTGGGTTAAATAGTATTTCTAGTTCTAGATCCTTGAAGGATCACCAAACTGTCTTCCACAATGGTTGAACTAATTTACATTCTCACCAAGAGTGTAAAAGCATTTCTATCTCTTAATATCCTCACCAGCATCTATTGTTTCCTGACTTTTTAATAATCACCATTCTAACTGGTGTGAGAATGTGGTTTTGATTTGCATTTCTTTTATAATCAGTGATGATGATCTTTTTTTCATATGTTTGTTGCCTGCATAAATGTCTTCTGTTGAGAAGGATCTGTTCATATCCTTTGCTCACTTTTAACGTATATTTTTTTGCACTTTAGGTTCTGAGGTACATGTGCAGAATATGCAGGATTGTTGCATAGGTACCTACATAGCAATGTGGTTTGCTACCTCCATCCCCTCCATCACCTATATCTGGCATTTATCCCGAAGTTATCCCTCCTCAACCTCCCTAACTCCCTCTGTCCCTCCTCTATTCTCCCCCAACAGACCCCAATGCATGATGCTCCCCTCTCTGTGTCCATGTGTTCTCCTTGCTTTGATCACTTTTTGATGGGATGCTTTTTTTCTTGTAAATTTGTTTAAGTTCCTTATAGATTCTGGACATTAGACATTTGTCAGATGGGTAGATTGCAAAAATTTTCTCCCATTCTGTAGGTTCTCTGTTCACTCTGATGTTAGTTTCTTTTGCTGTGCAGAAGCTCTTTAGTCTAATTATATGTCATTTTTAAATTTTGGCTTTTGTTAAAATTGCTTTTGTTGTTTTGGTCATGAAGTCATTTGTATATTTTTATTTTTATTCTTATATTTTTAGGGATATAAGCTTCCAATTTCTTCTGGCTTATAGGGTTTTTGCTGAAATGCCCATTGTTAGACTGATGGAATTCCTTTTGTAGGCGACTTTCTCCTTCTCTCTAAATGTCTGTATAATTGTTATTTATTTTTCTTTGACCTTGGAGAATCTGATGACTATGTGTCTTGTGGGTAGTTGCCTTGCACAGTATCTCACAGAGTTTCTGTAAATTTTCTGAATTTGCATATCAATCTTCCTAGCAAAATTTGAAGTATTTTCATGGATGATACCCTGAAATATGTTTTACAAGTTACTTGCTTACTTTTTCTCATTTCCAGGGAATCCAATGGGTCATGTTTGGTCTGTTTACATAATTCCATATTTCTTCGGTGTTTTGTTTATTTTAAAAATTATTATTTCTTTATTTTTGTCTGAATGAGTTGAATTTTAAAAGAAGCCTTTGAGCTCTGAGACTTTTTTCAGCTTGCCCTATTCTGTTGTTAATACTTGTGATTGTGTTTTAGAATTCTCGTAGTGAGTTTTTTTTTTAATCTCTATCATATCAGTTTTGCTTATGTTATAATTTGTATTTAATCTTTCTGGTCTTTTATAATTTTATTGGATTTCTTAGATTCCTTGGATTATATTTCAACTTTTTTTTCGGATCTGAATAATTTTTGCTACGATCCAAATTCGGAATTCTTTGCTGGTCATTTCAGTCATTTTATTCAGATTAAGAACAATTGCTGGGGTCTAACATGATTGTTTGGAGGTAGAAGACATTCTAGCTTTTAAAGTTTTCAAAGTTTCTGTGCTGATTCTTATCTGTGTGAGCTGGTATTCCTTTAACTGTTGTGTAATTTGGGTATAGTCAATTGTCTTGCATGTTTTGCACATGTGCCCCAGAACCTAAAGTGCAATAATTTTTTTTTTTTTTTTTTTTTTTTCCAGAGGATTGAGGTATTTTTCAGGGTCTTTATTTGTGACTAAATTTTTGCCCATGATTTCTTAGTGGAAAATATTTTAAAAGTATTTTTGGTGTAGTTTGAGCTGCCATCCTATATAAGGCCATTAATCGTAATGGTCAATAGATAGTCTCTTACTTAGCTGCACTACTCCTCTGTATTTTCTCATGTTTGCACTCATTCTGTGAGTTTGTGGGCTTCTCTCCAGATTGAGTCCCTATAGGAAATCTTGGCTTGCCACTCCTGGGCTGTGCACTACAGCCCTGGGGTAAACTTAGACTTTTTGATTTCACCCCAGTGAGGGCAGCATGTGTAGCAACCTTGGAAGTAGCAATGGTATAGTGCCTATCACTTATCTCTCAGGGCTCCACTCCAAAGAAAGGCAGAATCTCTACCAATTGGAACAATTAGCTAAGTATGAGAGGCTACATTATGGGCTCAACCTACAGGGTCCTGCCCAGTGAAGAGTAGATGATTGGGGGATCACAAATAAGAGAAACTTGGCTCCTCTCTGTAAGAAAGCTGTGGCATGCTGAATGTTCAAGCAAAGTGATTAGGGTCTTTGTTTCCCATCCTGAGGATATCAAGGGTGGGTATGCTGCACTGGCAATGGCCGAGGAGCTGTCAGTTTCCTCTGTGAAACCCACCCTGGAAAGACATAGACCTGCTGTCAATGGGAATGTTCAGCCAGGGATGGGGCAGCTGCACTGTGGGCCCAAACCAGGAGCCCTGCTTGGTGAAGAGCAGGTGTCAGGGATTTACAGGGAAAAGAGACTGGACAGCTTCCCGTATTGTGCCTTTTGTGTGCTGGAGGGGTAAACAAAGTGATTACAATTTTTGTTTCCTCTTCAGCCTGAGGGCACTCAGGGCATGTAATGCAGTGGTGAAGACAGAGAGCCTGAGGGTTGTCTAATGGAAATTCCATTCCAGAGAAATTCAGAGCTGTCACCAACTGATGTGGCCAAGTGGAAATATTGCAGCTGCTCTGGGGGCCCAGGCTGAAAGGCTCTGCCCAGTGAGGAGTAGCAGGAGCAGATAATCATGTAGAAAACAGTCTGGTTTCTTTTCCAAATGGTAACCTCAGCATGCTGGATGCTCAAGACAGTTCTTGGGCTCTTCAGTGTCTCCCCAGCTTGAGGATGGTAGAAACATGGGCTGCTGCAGTGGCAAAATCTGTGGGCCTGTTAGATAACTCTGAGAGCTCTGTCCCAGAGAAATGCAGAGCAGCAACCAGCCTGAGTGCACAGGTAAAATTAAGGTGTCTGAGATGGGGGTCTCAGGCCAGTGGGCTTTGCCTGGTGATGTGAGGCAGAGGCAAGGCCAGCAGTCCATCCAGTCCTCAGCACCAAGGATGTGGTCCCTATCCTGGGGGCACAAGAGAAAGCATGGCCTCCTTTGCTGGCAGAGGTATGGCAGATGGGATTGGGTGCTCAGGGATTCAAGGCCCTTGGGAATCCATGTGCACCTGAGTGGCAGTTTTGCACAGACTACACACAGCTCTTTATGTCAGTCTGGAGGCCCAGGGGTGGGGGCACAAGAGATATCTCCTATGCTCAGGATTGTAAAGGTTTATGGCAGAAATGTGGGTTTCAAGGGGTTTTCAATCATTCACCCTTTCCCCAGAGTGGAGAGCCACTCTTGTCTTTGCATCAATCCCAAGTAGGCTGCTGTCATGTCTCACTCCTCTCTGCTCTCCATGAGTCACTATTGCTTCCTTGATTAATTCTAACACAACCTTTTGGATGACATATAAAAAGAGCTGGTGTCTACGGACCACTTTATCACCATTTTATGAAGTCAGAACAGGCCAGCTTTTTTTATTTGGCCATCTTCACACTTCCCCTAGAGGGTTTTCTATATACCTAATAAAAATGTAATTTGAAGTTTAAAAAATACAATACTATTTACACTAGCACTCTTCAAATAAAATATTTCAATGTAAAACTGACACAATATGTATAGCATCTATCTGAAGAAAGCTATAAAAATATGATGAAAAAATCAAAGAATAAATAAACAAGATATTCCACATTTATTAGTAGAAAGACTCAATATTTGCAAGATGTAATTTCTTCCCAAGCTGATCTATAGATTCAATGAAATCACAATGAAAATCTCACCAAGTTACCTTGTGGATATTAACAAAAAACTCACTTCAAAAATTTTATTGTACAATTGCTTGTATTAACAGCATAATTGACTAATCTGAGAAAACAATTTCAGAGTTTGAAGACTGGTTCTCTAAAATAACTTAGTCAGGAAAAAAATAATAAAAATCATAAAAAAGAATGATTAAAAACCACCAAGAAATGTGGCACTTAGAAAAGACCAAATTTATGACTCATTAGCATCCCCTAAAGAGAGAAATAATTGCCATTTCAGACAAGCAAAACCTATTAAAATTTGTTACTATCAGGTCTTTTTTCACAAGTAGTTCTTAAGAAGTGCTAAATATGGAAAGAAAAGACTGTTACTGGCCACCACAAATATACATTTAGGTAGAATAGATCATTGACACTACAAAGCAACCACACAAACAAGTCTTTATAATAACCAACTAACAACATGACGATAGGATCAAACTCACACATGTAAATATTAACCTTTGCTATAAACTTCCTAAGTGCCTCCATTGAAAAGCACAGTGTGGCAAGTTGGATAAAGAAACAAAGCCACACCGTATGCTGTCTACAAGAGACCAATCTCAAATGCAACGACACCCACAAGCTCAAAGTTAAGAAATGAGACAAAATATATGAAGTAACTGAAAAAATGCAGAGGTTTATATTCTAACTTCAGACAAATAGATTTTAAATCAGCAATAAGCACAAAAGACAAACAAGGTTAAAGAGAGAGGGTACAATTCAACAAGAAGATCTAACTATGCTAAATACAAATGCACCAAACACAGGAGCACCCAGATTCATAATGTAAATTCTTAGAGACTTATGAAGAGACTTAGATAACCACATAATAATAGGGAGTGACTTCAACACCTCACTGACAGTATTAGATGGACTGCTGAGGCAGTAAACTAACAAAGGTATTTGGAACCTCAACTCAACATTTGACCAGATGGGCCTAATAAACATTGATAGAACTATCCACCCCAAAACAACTAAATATGTTACTCTCATCTATACATGGCTCATACTTTAAATTTGACTACTCAATCAGCATAGAACAATCCTCAGCAAATTGAAAAAAAAATTATATCAAAACACTTTCAGATCACAGTGCAATAAAAATATAATCAATACTAAGAAAATCACTCATAGCCATACAATTTCATAAAAATTAATTTACTTACTCCTGAATGACTTCTGAATAAACATGAAACTAAAACAGAAACCAAGAAATTCTTGGAAACTAATTAAAATGAATTTGTTTCTCAGTTCTAATAAATTTTTTGTGGAGTCTTTTGGTTTTTCCAAATATTAGATTATATCATCTACAAACAGAGATAATTTGACTTCTACCTTTTGAATTTAACTGTTTTTTTCTCTCTTTTGTCTGATTGCTATAGCTATCATTTCTTGTACTATGTTTAATAAAAATAGTAAAAACAAGTGCTCTCCATGCCTTTTTCCAATTCTTAGAGAAAATGTTTTTGATTTTTTCCCATTCATTATGATACCAGATATGAGTCTATCATATGTCTTTTATTGTATTGAAGTATGTTTCTTCTAGACACAGTTTTTTGAGGTTTTTATTATGAAGAGATGTTGAATTTTATCAAATGCTTTTTCAGCATCAACTGAAATGATCACATGGTTTTTGTCCTTCATTCTGTTGCTATGATGTAACTTGTTGATTAATTTGCGTATGTTGAACCACCCTTCTTGCATCTCCCACTTAGTCATGATAAATAAAATAATCTTCTTAATGTGTTGCTGAATTTTGTTCAGTAGTATTTTTTTGAGAATATTTGTGTCTATGTTCATCAGGGACATTGACCTATAATGCTTTTTTTTTTTTTTTT
>NW_016108071.1:97765-105790 GCF_001604975.1 Cebus imitator | reverse complement strand
TGGTGAGAAAACTTAGGATCTACTCTCTTAACAAATTTCAAGTATACAATACACTATTATTAACTATAGTCACCATGTTGTACATTGGATATTTGGAATTTATTCATCTAATAGGTGAAAGTTTGTACCCTTTAGGCAGCATCTCCTTATTTCCTCTGCTTCCTCCTCCCCAGCCCTTGATAAACATCATGCTACTCTTTTTTTATAAGTTTGACTTCTTTAGGTTCCACGTATAAGTGATATGCAGTCGTTGTTTTTCTGTGTTTAGCTTATTTCACTTAGTATGATATCCTCCAAGTTCATTTATGCTGTTGCAAATGGCAAGATTTCTTATTTTCAAGGCTGAATAATATTTAATTTTGTTCATATATGTATATGTGTGTGTATGTGTGTATAGATATGTGAGCATGTGTGTGTATGTTTGCATATATGCACTCACATGTATATGTACATATATAAGCACACAGCTATGTATATATACATATACACACATATATATGTACATGCACACATATATATATACACACACACATACATAGATACACACATATACATATACACCTTTATGTGTATATATGCACAGAGGCAAGAAAAGCAAAAATAAACAAGTGGGACAACATCAAATTTAAAAGTTTCTACATTGCAAAGCATATAATTAACAAAATGAAAAGATACCTTATAGAATAAAAAAATTGTGAACCATATATCTGATAAGGGATTAATATTCAAAATGTATTTTAAAAACTCTAAAAATATCACACACAATCAAATTTAAAAAATAGAAAAGAAACCTGAATAGTTGTTTTTCTAGAAAAGACATATAAATTACCTACAGATATAAGGAAAGGTGTTCAACATGGCCAATTATATGTGTGTGTGTGAGTGTGTGTGTGTGTGTGTATGTGTATGTATATATATATATTTAGCCTCTGACAAAACAGACTTTAAACAAACAAAGATCAATAAAGAAAAAGAAGAGCATTGTATAATGGTAAAAGGATTGATTCAACAAGAAGAGCTAACTCTCCTAAATATATACGCATGCAATACAGGAGCACCCAGATTCATAAAACAAGTTCTTAGGGACATAAAAAAGACTTAGACTCTTACACAACAATAAAAGAAGACTTTAAAACCTCACTGTCAATATCAGAAAGACCAACAAGACAGAAAATTAACAAGGATATTCAAGACTTGAACTCAGTTCTGGATCAAGTGAACCTACAAGATATCTACAGAACTCTCCACCTAAAAACAGCAGAATATACATTTTCTCAGCACTATATGGCACTTACTCTAAAACTGACCAACATAATTGGAATTAAACACTCCTCAGCTATTGCAAAATAGCTGATCTCATAAGAAACAGTCTATCAGACTACAGTGCAATCAGATTAGAACTCAAGAATAAGAAACTTACTCAAAATCACACAAATACATGGAAATTGAGCAACCTGCTCCTGAATGACTCCTGGGCAAATAATTAAATTAAGGCAGAAATAAAGAAGTTCATTGAAACCAATGAGAACAAAGAGACAACGTTCCAGAATCACTGGGACAAAACTAAAGCAGTGTTAAGAGGGAAATTTATAGCATGAAATGCCCACATAAGAAAACTAGAAAGATCTCAAATCAACACTCTAACATCACCATTAATCACACTAGAGAAACAATAGCAAACAAATCCAAAAGCTAGCAAAAGACAAAAACTAAGATCAAAGAGGAACTGAAGGATACAGAGACACAAAATCTCTTCAAAAAATTAATAAACTCAAGAGCTGAATTTTAAGAAATAATAATCAAATAGGTACACTGCTAGCTAGACTAATCAAGAAGAAAAGAGAGAAGAATCAAATAGACACAATAAAAAATAATAGAGGGAATATTACCTCTGACCCAAGAGAAATACAAACTATAATCAGAGAATACTATAAATGCCTCTATGCAAATAAACTAGAAATTCTAGGAGAAATGGATAAATTCCTGGACACATACACCCTCTGAAGACTAAACCAGGAACAAATCAAATCCCTGAATAAGCCAATAACATGCTCTGAAATTAAAGACAATGATAGCCTACCAACAACAACAAAAAAGTGCAGAACCAGATGAATTCACAGCCCAATTGTAACAGAGGTACAAGAGAAGATGGTACTGAAAGAGTAACATATCCCTTGTCCCCCTAACAGGGCATGCAATGGGGATGTGGCTCACCTCTTCAGTGCCCCACTGCTCAAACCTCTCGAAGAGCATACAGACAGGCAGGCTGTGGGGCTTCAACACAACAGCAGTGTCTAGGGGTGAATCTTTACAGCTGAAGCACCACTGGGCATGGTGTTACAGGTTGTTCTTTTAGTTTAGCCACCTGTAAGTGGCTTGTGTTAGTAAGCTACATTAGACCCTCTCTCATTATCACAAGGAAAGAGGGTTTTCTGTGTCCTGGGGCTCTTGCTTTAGTGTGCCAGGAGAATCAGATCACAAGTGGGCTTGGAGAATGAGTGCAAGGGTTAATTGAGTGGAAGTAGCTCTCAGCAGATGGGGGAGCCAGAAGTGAGATAGTTTTCTCCTGGGGTCAAGCTGCTGGGTAGCCCAAGCTCTCTTCCGAATATGCCAGTCAAACACCAGCTAATTCTTTCAGTTGGTGGCCTGCTGGTGGGCCCGTGCCTGTCTGTGTGTTCCTGTTGATATCTAGTCTCCTATGTGTTCCTCTGCTGATGTGCTGCTCTCGATATCCAGCAACCTGTGTCTTCTTTTGCCCATGTGTTCTTCTTGATGGAACTGTTTGTGTGTCTGCATGTTAAGGTCTTGGGAGTTTTTTATAGGTACAGGATGGGGGCATGGCAGGCCAGGGTGGTCTTGGGAAATGCAACATTTGAGCAGAAAAACAAAACAAAAAAATGCCCGTCTTCACCTAGGTATATGTGCACAGGCCCAGGGATGGAGCCCTAGCCAGAAACCATGTCCTCCTACACCCAGCAATTTCTTTCCCCCATTTCACATTATTTGAAGAAACCATGCCCTTCCCATCCCAGCACTTCCCTTCCATCTTAGTATCATTCCTTCTGAAACTATTCCAAACAATTGAAAAAGAAGGACTCCCCCCTAACTCATTTTATGAGACCAGCCATATCCTGATACCAAAAGCTGGCAGAGACACAACAGAAAAAAGTAAACTTCGTGTCAATATTTCTGATGAACATCAAAGAAATATCTTCAATAAATTACTGGTAAACTGAATCCAGCAGCACATCAAAAAGCTTGTCTACCATTATCAGGTTAGCATCCTCCCTGGGATAAAAGGCTGATTCAACATATGCAAATTAATAAATGTAATTTATGGCACAGGCAGAAACAATGACAAAAAATATATAAATATCTCATTAGATGCAAAAAAGACCTTTGATAAAATTCAACACCACTTCATGTTAAAAACTCTCAATAAACTAGGTATTGATGGAACATATCTTAAAATAATAAGAGCTATTTATGATAAACCCACAGCCAGTATCGTACTGAACGGGAAAAAGCTGGAAGCATTCTTTTTTAAAGCTGGCAAAAAACAAAAATGCCTTCTGTCATCACTCCTATTAAACATAGTATTGGAAATTCTGGCCAGGGCAATCAGTCAAGAGAAAAAAATAAGGGGTATTCAAATAGGAAGAGAGGAAGTCAAATTGTCTCTGTTGGCAGATGACATAATTCTATATTTAGAAAACTTCATTGTCTCAGCCCCAAAGTTTCTTAAGCTGATAAGCAACTTCAGCAAAATCTCAGGATACAAAATTAATGCGCAAAAATCACAATAATTCTTATACACCAACAATAGACAAGAAGAGAGAAAAATCATGAATGAACTTCTATTTACAATTGCTACAAAGAGAATAAAATACCTAAGAATACAGCTAACAAGAGATGTGAAGGTACTCTTCAAGGAGAACTACAAACGACTGTTCAATGAAATAAGGATAAAAACAGCTGGCAAAACATTCCATGCTCATGGATGGGGAGAATCAATATCATGAAAATGGCCATGATGCCTAAAGTAATGTATAGATTCAAAGTTATTTCTATCAAACTATCATTGACATTCTTCACAGAATTAGAAAAAAAATTACTTTAAAACTCATGTGGAACCAGAAAAGAGCCTGTATAGCCACGACAATCTTAAGCCAAAAGAACAAAACTGGAACAAACATGCTACCTCACTTCAAACTGTACTACAAGGCTACAGTAATCAAAACAGTATGGTACTGGTACAAAAACAGAGACATTGACCAATGGAATAAAATAGAGATTTCAGAAATAAGACTACACATCTACAACCATCTGATCTCCAACAAACCTGACAAAAACAATCAATGGGGAAATAATTCCCTATTTAATAAATGGTGCTAGAAAAACTAGCCAGCCATATGCAGAGAACTAAAACTGGACCCCTTCCTTATACATTTTACAAAGTTTAACTCAAGATAGATTAAATACTTAAATGTAAAACCCAAAATAATAAAAACTCTAGAAGAAAACCTAGGTAATACCATTTAGGACATAGGCATGGACAAACATTTTATGATGAAATCGCCAAAAACAATTGCAACATTGAAAAACGGCATTTAATTAAACTGAAGAGTTTCTCCACAGCAAAACAAACTATCATCAGAGTGAACAGGCAACCTATAGAATGGAAGAAAAGTTTTGCAATCTATCTATCTGACAAAGGTCTAATATCCAGAATACACAAGGAACTTAAACAAATTTACAAGAAAAAAACAATGCCATTAAAAAGTGGGCAGATGACATTAACAGATACTTCTCAAAAGAAGACATTTATGTGGCCAAAAAACGTATGAAAAAAAAAAGCTCAACATCAGTGATCATTAAAGAAATGAAAATCAAAATGTTAATGAGATACCATCTCATGTCAGTCAGAATAGCAATTACCAAAAATGCAAGAAACAACAGATGCTCATGAGGCTGTGGAGAAATAGGAATGCTTTTACACTGTTGGTGGGAATGTAAATGAGTTCAACCATTGGGGAAGACAGCGTGGCAATTCCTCAAGAAACTAGATTCAGAAATACCATTTAACCCAGCAATCCCTTACTGGGTATATACCCAAAGGAATATAAGCCATTCTATTATAAAGATACATGCACATGTATATTTATTGCAACACTATTCCCAATAACAAAGGAATGGAACTAACCCAAATTACCAGATATGATAGATGAATAAAGAAAATGTGGTACATATACACCATGAAATACTATGTAGCCATGAATTGGAATGAGATTATGTCCTTTTCTGGGACATGGATTAAGCTGGAAGCCATTATCCTCGGCAAACTAACACAGAAACAGAAAATCAAACACCACATATTCTCACTCATAAATGGAAGTTAAAAAATGAGAACACATGGACACAAGGAGAGAAAGAACACATACCATGGCCTGTCAGGGAGGGGGCGGTGAGAGGAGGGACAGCATTAGAAAAAATAGCTAATACCTGTGGAGCTTAAAACCTAGGTGACAGGTTGATAGGTGCAGCAAGCCACCATGGCACATGTATACCTATGGAACAAACCTGCACGTCCTGCACATGTACCCCAGAATTTAAAGTAAAATAAAAAAATTTTAAAAAGACAAAAATACCATTTGACCCATCAATTCCATAACTAGGTATATACCCAAAGGAATATAAATCATTCTATTATAAAGAAACATGTACATCTATGCTCATTGCAACATTATTTACCATAGCACAGACATGAAATGAATCTAAATGCCCATCGTTGGTAAACTGGATAAAGAAAATGTGGTATGTATACATCATGGAATACTATACAGGCATAAAGAATAACTAGATTATGTCCTTTTCAGGGTCATGGATGAAATTGGAGGCAATTATTTTTAGCAAACTAACGCAGAAACAGAAAACTAAATACTGCATGTTCTCACTATATGTGGGAGCTAAATGATAAGAACTCATGAACACATAGAGTGGAATAACACACTCTGGGGCCTATTGGAGGGTGGAGAGTTGGAGAAGGGAGAAAATCAGGAAAAATAACTAATGTATGCTAGGCTTAATATCAGGGTGATGAAATATTTATCTATGGAACAAACCTGCACAGGTACCCCTGAACTTAAATAAAATTTAAAAAAACGAAAAAAGAAACTTTTTAATTTGTTGTAGTCCCACTTGTTTACTTTTTGCTTCTGCTGACTGTGTTTTTGATTTCATATCCAAAAATTTATTGCCAAGATCAATATCAAGAGTTTTTTACTTACAGATAATATTTGCACATATTTATGAGGGCTTGTAATATTTCATTGCATGCATATAATGTATAATGATAAGTTAGGGTATTTACAGTATTCATCACCTTGAATATTTATTATTTTTATGTATTGGAAAGATGTCAAGTCCTCTCTGTTAGCTATTTTGATGTATACAGCACGTTGTTCTTAACTATATTTACCCTGTTCTGCTATACTGCTATCTTACATTAGAACATAATTCTTCTACCTAATATAATGGAAATAATTGTACTCATTAACCAACCGCTCTTTATTCCCCAGCCCCAACATACACACATTTCCCAGCCCCCGGTATCCATCATTCTGCTCTCTACCTCCATGACATCAACTTTTTTATCTCCCATATGAGTGACAACATGTCATATTTGTCTTTGTGTGCCTGGCTTATCTCACTTAACATAATGACTTCCAGTTCCACACATGTTGCTACAAATGACATGATTTTCTTCTATTTCACTGGCCAAGTAGTAATCCATTGTGTATATATATCACATTCTTTTTATCAATTTATTTGTTGATTGACACTTACGTTGATTCCGTATCTTTTCTATTGTGAGTAGTGCTGTAATAAACATGAAAGTGTAGCTATTTTTTGAATTTAATTTTTATTTTTATAGATTTAGAGGTCTAAGTAGAGTTATATTACATGGATATATTGTATAGTGGTGAAATCTAGGCTGTTAGTGTACCCTTCATCTGAATACTGTACATTATACCCAATAAGTAGTATTTCATCCCTCATACCTCTCACTTGCACCTTTTGGAGTGTGCAATGTATATTATTCCACTTGTATGTATGTGTGTACCCATTGTTTTGCTCCCACATATAAGTGAGAACATGCAGATTTTAACTTTACATTTCTGAGTCACTTCACTGAAGATAATAGCCTCCGGTTACATCCATGTTGTTGCAACAGACATATTTCATTCTTTCTTATAACTGAGTTGTATTACATGGTAGATAGATACCACATTTTTAAATTTCATTATCAATTAATAGATAATTAGGTTGATTCCTAATTATCAATCTGCTATTGTGAATAGTGCTGCAATGATCATAACTGTGCAAGTGTCTTTTTGATTAAAATAAAAATGACTTATTTTCCTTTGGGTAGATACCCAATAGTGGGAATGCTGAATTAAAGGGTGGCTCTATCTGTAGTTATTTGATAAATTTTCATACTGTTTTTCATAGTTTGTTCTAATTTATATTACCACCAACAATGTATAAACATTCTATTCTCTATGCATCTTTGCCAACATTTGTGCAGCTATTTGATATACTAATTTTCCCCCCTTGGATATATACCTAGTAGTAGGAATGCTGAAACATAGGGTAGTTTTGCTTTTAGTTTTTTGAGAAATCGCCATACCATTTTTTATAGTGGCTGTACCAATTTATATTCCCCTCTACATTGAGTAAGAGTCTCTCTCTTCATCCCCACCAGTATTTGTTGTTTTTCATCTTTTTGGTAATAGCCATTCTAACCAGAATAAGAGAATATCTCACTGTGGCTTTGATTTACATATTCGTGATGATGGATAATAATTGAGCATTTTTTATACTTGTTGGTCATTAGTATATCTTCTTTTGAGAAATGTATATTTCTCAATATATTTTTTTCAATTTTCAATGAGATTATTGGCATTTTTACTTGGTTTGAATTTCCTATATATTCTAGATATTATTCTTTATCAGATGGGTAGT
>NW_016108071.1:88995-92374 GCF_001604975.1 Cebus imitator | reverse complement strand
TATATATATATATATACAAAATTTTAAAGATTTTTTTTCTATTTCTGTGAAAAATTACATTAGTTATTTATAAGAGTTGCATTGAATCTGTAGCTTTCCTTGGGTAGTATGGTTGTTTTTACAATATTAATTCTGCTAATCCATGAGCATGGGACGTATTGTCATTTGCATCTGTCCTTTTCAATTTCCTTCATCAGTGTTTTGAAGTTTTTCTTGTGGAGGTCTTTCACCTCCTTGGTTAAATTTATTCTTAGGTATATTTTTGGAGCCATTGCAAATTGGATTGCCTTCTTGATTTCTTTCTTTGCTAGTTAACTATTGGTATATAAAAATGCTACTAATTATCGTATGTTGATTTTGTGTCCTGCAACTTTACTGAATTTGTTTATCAGACACAAGAGTTTTTGTTTTTGTTTGTTTGTTTTTTGGTGAAATCTTAAGGATTTTTTAGATGTAAGGTCATGTCATCTGCAAAGAGGGACAATTTTATTTTATTTTTCTCAATTTGGATGCATTTTATGTTGTGAGTCACATTAATTGATTCACATATGTTAAACCATTTTTGAATATTTAACTGAAGTTTCTGTTTTCTTGCTAGCTATCAGACAAGGGCTATTCTTAGCTCCTAGATACCACCATCCATATTACTTACCATGTGGCTCCTTTTATATGTGGGTCCCTTCATCTAGCAACCAAAATCCTCCCTTGTATTCCATCTCTCTTACACTTTAAATTTATCTGACTTCTTTATTTCTGACATCTAGACACAGATTTAAAGGTACCACATGACTAGGTCAGGTCTATCTACATTGTCTCTTTCTTAATGTCAATTGTGACAAATAACCTAATCAGGAAAGTAAAATCCACTATATTTATATTCCCTGGGCATGTTTTCCAGAAGACATAAGGCATTCACATAGGACATGTTCTCCAGAGGAAATCAAGTTTGGACATAATTTTAGAATTGCCAATCATAGAGGTAAAACTTATGTGATTTGAAAAACATAACTCTTGAATGTATTATTCCATATGTTCTAACAAATGCATTGATCCCATGAAGTTCCTCTGTTAACATTCTTTATAAATCTCTACCTGCATATTCCTCAGAGGCAACCATTATTCTATTTTTATTCTGTCATATATTAGTTTTGCTTGTTCTATATCAGGAGTCATCAAATGGTCCAAATCCAGCTCACCACCTGTTTTCATAAATAAAGTTTTATTGAAACACAGCCATGCTTATTTGTTTAGCTATTGTCTACAACTGCTTTCTTAATACAACAGCAGATTTAAGTAGTTACAACTACTTAATGGCCTATAAAGTTTAAACATTTACCATCTAGCCCTTTACACATAGTTTGTAAACTCTTCTTGTAGACATTCATATAAATAGGATCATACAGTGTGTATTTCTTTGTGTAAAACTTCTTTCAGCATAATGTTTCTGGGATTCTTCTTTGTTGTATCTATTGGTAGTTTCAAAAAGTTAATAGTACTCAATTGCATGGGCACACCACAGTTTATCTATTCTCATATTGATGGATACCTGCCCTGTTTCCAGTGTTGAACTATTATGAGTAAATCTTCAGTGATTATTCTTGTAGAAGTATTTATATAAACATGTGTGTTTATTTCTCTTATGTAAATATTCAGTGGTGAAATTCCTGAATTATAGATTGAACATATATTTCATTTTACAAGAATCTGTCAGAATTTTTTCCAAAGTGGTTGTGTCATTTTATACTCCCAGTTTCACTTTCAGTTGTTTTAATCCCTTGTTAACATTTTATGCTATCAGACCTTAATTTTGGCTATTCTGTAGTTTCTAGTAGTATTTCACTCTAGATTTTACTTTTCACTCTTTTGATAAATATTTTGTAGATAATTTTTTATTTGCTATTGATTATTCTTCTCATCCTTTGTGAAATGTTCAAATTTTTGCACATTTTATTATTTTAATTAATTTTATATATAGCGAGTACAAATGCAGTTTTCTTACATGTGTATGTTGCATAGTGGTGAAGTCTAGGCTTTTAGTGCACCTATTACCCCAATAATGAACAATGCACCCAATAACTAACTTTTCAACCCTCAACCCTCTCTCACTCTCCTACATTTGATAGCCTCACGTGTCATTGTTACACTCTGTATGCCCAGGTGTACCATTTGTTTGGCTCTCACTTATAAGTGAGAATATGCAGTATTCAACTTTTTGTTTCTCAACTTTTTGTTTGTACAATGGCCTCCGGTTCCATTTATAATGCTTCAAAGATGTGATATCGTATTTGTTTTATCCAACCGTCTGTTGATGGGTGCTTAGGTTAATTCCATATCTTTACAATCATGAATCATGCTGCCATAAACATACAAGTCTGGGCATCTTTTTGATATAATGATTTATTTTCTTTCAATATATATCCATTAGAGGGATTGCTGGATGAAATGGTCATTCTATTTTTAGTTTTTAAAAAATTATTTGGAAAATCTCCATACTGTTTTCCAGAAAGGTTGCAGTAATTTACATCCCCACCAAAAGCGTATAAGCATTTCTTTTTCTCCATATCCTCACCAACATCTGCTGTTTTCAGACTTTTTAATACTAGACCTTCTAACTGGTATGAGATGATATCTCATTGTGGTTTTGATTTGCATTTCTCTGATGATTTGTGATGTTGAGCATTTCTTCATGTTTGTTGGTCACTCTATGTCTCCTTTAGAAAGTGTCTGTTCATGTATTTGCCCAGTTTTTAATGGGATTATTTGTTGTTTTCTTTTTGAGTTGTTGAGTTTCTTGTAGATTCTGGAAATTAATCCTTGGTCAGATGTATAGTTTGCAAATATTTTCCTCCATTCTACAGGTTGTCTGTTTAGTTTATTGATTGTTTCTTTTGCTGTGCAAAGCTTTTTAGTTTATTTAAGTCCCATTTGTCTATTTTTGGTTTTGTTCAATTTGCCTTTTAAGTCTTGGTCATAAATTCTTTGCCTAGGCTAATGTCCAGGAGAGTTTTCCTAGGTTTCCTTCTAGGAAATTTATATTTCTAAGTCTTACATTTAAGACATCAATTCACCTTGAGTTAATATTTTATATGCTGAGAGTTATGCATCCAGTTTCATTCTTCTGCATATGGCTAATGTGTGCAAATGGCAAACTGTTTCCACATTATGTATTGATTAGGATGCCATTTCCTCAGTGTATATTTCTGTTGACTTTGCCAAAGATCAGTTCATTGTTAGTATGTAGCCTTATTTCTGGGTTCTCCATTCTGTTCTACTTTTCTATGTATCTATTTTAATGCCAGTAGCTCGCAGTTTGGGTTTCAATAGCCTGGTAGTAGGGTTTGAAGTCAGATAACATGATGTCTCCAGCTTTGTCTATTTT
>NW_016108071.1:65414-88959 GCF_001604975.1 Cebus imitator | reverse complement strand
TTTTTTTTTTTTTTTTTTAATTTTGTGTAAAACAATGCTTGTAATTTGATAAGAATTCCATTGAATGTGTAGTTTGCTTTGGGAAGTATATTTTAAAAATATTGGGTATTCCAGTCCATGAGCATAAAATGTTTCTCTATTTGTTGATTCTTTCTCTGTTTTCTGTCGTCAGTGTCTTGTAGTTGTCTTTGTAAAGGTCTTTTACATCCTTGGTCAAATATATTTCTAAGTTTTAAAAAATATATTGTAGAAGAGATTGCCTTCTTGATTAGGTCCTCTGTTAGATCATTATTGGTGTACAGAAGTGCTACTGATTTCTGAATGTCAATTGTGTATCCTAAAACTTTACTAAATTCATTGATAAAATTTAAGAGTATTTTTATTGAAATCTTCAAGGATTTCTGGATACAAAATCATATCATCAGTGAACAGCGATATTTTGACTTCTTCTTTTTCAATTTCAATGCTTTTTTTTTTCTTCTTTCTTGATTGCTCTGGCAAGGATTTCCAGTACTATGTTGAGTAGAGTGGTGAAAGTGGGCATCCTTGTCTTGTTCTAGTTCACAGAGAAAATGCTTTAAACTTTTGTCCATTAAGTAAGATGTTGACTGTCACCTTGCCATAGATAGCCTTTATTATGTTGATATACAATTCTTTTATGCCTAGTTTGTTGAGAGTATTTCTCATAAATGGATGCTAAATTTCATTAAGTGCTTTTTCTCTATTTAGATGATTATAAAATTTTTGTCCTTAATTCTGTTTATGTAATGAATCCTATGTATTGATTTGCACATGTTGAAACATTATATCCCTGGGATAAATCCCACCTGATAATGGTGTATTATCTCTTTGATGTGCTATTTGATTCTACTTGTTAGTATTTTAATGAGAACTTTTGTATCTATGCTCCTCAGGGATATTGGTCTGTAGTTTTTTTTGTTGTGTCCTTGTCTGGTTGTGGTATCAGAGAGATACTGACCATTTAGAATAAGCTAAAGAGAATTTCCCCCCCACCTTCATTTTTTTAGAATAGTTTCAGAAGTATTGTTATTAGTTGTTCTTCGCATGTTTGGTTGAATTTTGCCATAAATCCATCTGTCTCTGAGCTATTTTTTATTGGGAGATTTTTTTATTACTGATTCAATCTTGCGACTCATTAACGATCTGTTCAGAAGTTCTAGTTCTTCCTGGTTCAGCCTTGGGAGATTGTGTGGTTCTATGAGCTTATTAATTTTCTCTGGGATTTCCAGTTTATGAATATATAGCTGTTTGTAATTGTCTCTGATAATCTTTTATATTTCTTTATTTTTACTTTACATTAAGTTCTGGGGTAAATGGGCAGATCTTGCATGATTGTTACATAGGTATACATATGCCATGGTGGTTTGCTGCCTCCATTCCCCCGCCACCTACATTAGGAATTTCTCCTAATGTTATCCCACCACAATCTCCCTACACCCTGCTATCCTCCCCTAGTGCCCCACCACCAACAGACCCAAGTGTGTGATGTTCCCCTACCCATGTTCATGTATTCTCATTGTTCAACATCCACTCATGAGTGAGAACATGTGGTGTTTGGTTTTCTGTTCTTGTGTCAGTTTGCAGAGAATGATGGTTTCCAGATTCATCCATGTCCCTGAAAAAAAAACATGAATGCATCCTTTTTTATGGCTGCATAGTATTCCATGATATATATGTGCCACATTTTCTTTATCCAGTCTATCTTTGAGGGACATTTCGGTTGGTTCCAAGTCTTTGCTATTGTAAACAGTGCCACAATGAACATATGTGTGCATGTGTCTTTATAATAGATCAATTTGTAATCCTTTGGGTAAATATGCAGTAATGGGATTGCTGGGTCAAATGGTATTTCTATTTCTAGATCCTTGAGGAATTGCCACACTGTCTTCCACAATGGTTGAACTAATTTACACTCCCACTAATAGTGTAAACGTGTTTCTATTTCTGTACATCTTCTCCAGCACCTGTTGCCTCCAGATTTTTAAATGATCAGCATTATAAATGGCATGAGATGTTATCTTAATGTGGTTTTGATTTGCATTTCTCTGATGACCAGTGATGATGAGCACTTTTTTATGTGTTTGTTGGCCATATAAATGTCTTCTTTTGAAATGTGTCTGTTCATGTCATTTGCCCACTTTTTGACGAGATTGTTTTTCTCTTGTATATTTGTTTTAGTTCTTTGTAGATTCTGGATATTAGCCCTTTGTGAGATGGGTAGATTGCAAAGTTAATTTTCCATTCTGTTGGTTGATGGTTCATTCTAACGATTGTTTCTTTTGCTGTTCAGAAGCTCTAAAGTTTAATTAGACCCCATTTGTCTATTTTGGCTTTTGTTGCCAGTGCTTCTGGTGTTTTAGGCATGAAGTCCTTGCCTATGCCTATGTCATGAATGGTATTGCCTATCTTTTCTTCTAGGGTTTTCATGGTGTTAGGTCTTATATTTAAATCCTGGGTAATAATCCATCTGGAGTTAATTTTTGTATAAGGTGTAAGGAAGGGGTCCAGTTTCAGTTTTCTGCACATGGCTAGCCAGTTTTCCCAACACCATTTATTAAACAGGGAATCCTTTCCCCATTGCTTGTTTTTGTCAGATTTGTCAAAGATCAGATGGTTGTAGATGTGTGGTGTTACTTCTGAGGCCTCTGTTTTGTTCCATTGGTCTATATCTCTGTTTTGGTACCAGCACCATGCTGTTTTGATTACTGTAGCCTTGTAGTATAGTTGAAGTCAGGTAGCATGATGCCTCTACCTTTTTTTCCTCCCCCTTAGGATTGTCTTTGCTATGCGGGCTCTTTTCTCGTTCCATATGAAGTTTAAGGTGTTTTTTTCCAATTCTGTGAAAAAGGTCAATGGTAGTTTGATGGGGATAGCATTGAATACACAAATTCCTTTGGGCAGTATGGGCATTTTCATGGTATTGATTCTTCCTAGCTATGAGCATGGAATGTTTTTCCCTCTGTTTGTGTCTTTTCTTAATTGCCTGAGCAGTGGTTTGTAGTTCTTCTTGAAAAGGTCCCTCACCTCCTTTGTAAGTTGTGTTCTTAGGTATTTTATTCTCTTTGTAGCAATTGTGAATGGGAGATCACTCATGCTTTGGCTCTCTGTTAGTCTGTCATTGGTGTATAGAAATGCTTGTGATTTTTGCACATTGATTTTGTACCCTGAGACTTAGCTGAAGTAGCTTATCAGCTTAAGGAGATTTTGGGCTGAGACAATAGGGTCTTCTAAATATACAATTATGTTGTCTGCAAATAGAGACATTTTGACTTTCTGTTTTCTTAATTGAATACTCTTATTTCTTTTTCCTGCCTGATTGCTCTGGCTAGAACTTCCAACAATAGGTTGAATAGGAGTGGTGAGAGAGGGCACCCTTGTCCAGTGCCAGTTTTCGAATGAAATGCTTCCAGTTTTTGCCCATTCAGTATGATATTGGCTGTGGGTTTGTCATATGTAGCTTTTATTATTTTGATATATGTTTCACTGATATCTAGTTTATTGAGAGTTTTTAGCATAAAGGACTGTTTAATTTTGTTGAAGGCCTTCTCTGCATCTATTGAGATAACCATGTAGTTTTGTCTTTGGTTCTGTTTATGTGATTGATTATGTTTATAGATTTGCATATGTTAAACCAGCCTTGCATCCCAGGGATGAAGCCTACTTGATTATGATGGAAAAACTTCTTGATGTGCTGTTGCATTTGGTTTGCTAGTATTTTATTGAAGATTTTTGCATCGATATTCATCATGGATATTGGCCCAAATTTTTCTTTTTTATTTGTATCTCTGCCAGGTTTTGGTATCAGGATGATGTTGGTCTCATAAAATGAGTTAGGGAGTATTTCCTCTTTTTGTTTCATTTGGAATAATTTCAAAAGTAATGGTACCAGCTCCCTTTTGTATCTCTGGTAGAATTCTGCTGTGAACCTGTCTGGAACTGGGCCTTTTTTGGTTGGTAGGCTATTAATTGCTGCCTCTGCTTCAGACCTTGCTATTGGTCTATTCAGGAATTAAGTTTTTTCTGGTTTAGTCTTGGGAGGGTGTAAGTGTCCAGGAATTTAGCCATTTTTTTAGGTCAACTAGTTATGTGCATAGAGTTGTTTGTAGTAATCTCTGATAATAGTTTGTAACTATGTGGAATCAGTGGTGATATTCCCTTTATCGTTTTTTATTGCATCTATAGAATTCTTCTCTCTTTTGTTTTTTATTAGTGTGACTAGCAGTCTATCTATTTTGTTGATCTTTTCAAAAACACCAGCTCCTGGATTTATTGATTTTTTGAAAGACTTTTTGCATCTCTATCTCTTTCTGTTCTGCTGATCTTAGTAATTTCTTGTCTTCAGCTAGCTTTTGAATTTGTTTGATCTTGCTTCTCTAGCTCTTTTAATTTTGACGATAGGTGTCGATTTTAGATCTTTCCTTGCTTCTCATAAGGGCACGTTGTTCTATACATTTCCCTCTAGACACTGCTTTAAATTTGTCCCAGAGATTCTGGTACGTTGTGTCTTTGTTCTCATTGGTTTCAAAGAACATCTTTCTTTCTGCCTTCATTTTATTATTTATCCAGTAGTCATTCAGGAGCAGGTTGTTCAGTTTCCACGTAGTTGTGTGCTTTTGAGTGAGTTTCTTAATCCTGAATTCTAATTTGATTGCACTGTGGTCTGAGATACTGTTTGTTATGATTTCTGTTGTTTTGCATTTGCTGAGTAGTGATTCACTTCCAATTATGTGGTCAATTTTAGAGTAAGTGCAATGTGGTGCTGAGAAGAATTTATATTATATGGATTTGGGGTGGAGAGTTCTGTAGATGTCTATTTGGCCTACTTGGTCCAGATCTGAGTTCAAGTCCTGGATATCCTTGTTAATTTTCTGTCTCATTGATCTGTCTAATATTGAGAGTGGAGTGTTAAAGTCTCCCACTATTATTGTGTGGGAGTCTGTCTCTTTGTAGTTGTTTAAAACTTGCTTTATGTATCTGGGTTCTCCTGTATTGGGAGCATATATATTTAGGATAGTTAGCCCTCCTTTGTCTCATTTGATCTTTATTGGTTTAAAGTCCATTTTAACAGAGACTAGGATTGCAACTCCTGCTTTTTTTTTTTTTCTCTCTCCATACCCTTATGCCTTTATTTTGAGTCTATGTGTGTCTTTGCACCTGAGATAGGCCTCCTGATTAAAACACACTGATGGGTCTTGATGTTTTATCCAATTTGCTAGTCTGTTTCTTTTGGTTGGGGCGTATAGCCCATTTACATTTAAGATTAATATCGTTATGTGTGAATTTGATCCTGCCATTTTGTTGCTAGCAGTTGTTTTGCCCATTAGCTGATGTAGTTTCTTCATTGTGTTGACAGTCTTTACCATTTGGTACGTTTTGCAGTGGCAGGTACTGGTTGTTCCTTTCCATGTTTAGCATCTTTTTTAGGAGGTCTTGCAAGACAGGCCTGGTGGTGATGAAATCTCTCAGCAATTGCTTGTCTGTAAAGGATTTTATTTCTCCTTTACTTATGAAGCTTATTTTGGCTGGATATGAAATTCTGGGCCAAAAGTTATTTTCTTTAAGGATTTTGAATATTGACACCAGCTCTCTTCTGACTTGAAGGGTTTCTGCTGAGAGACCTGCTTTGAGTGTGATAGGCTTTCCTTTGTGGGTAACCCAACCTTTCTCTCTGGCTGCCCTTAGTATTTTATTTTTTTATTTCAACCCTGGTGAATCTGATGATTATGTGCCTTGGGATTGCTCTTCTTGAAGAATATCTTTGTGGTGTTCTCTGTATTTACTGGGTTTGAATGTTAGCCTGCCTTGCTAGGTTGGTGAAGTTCTCCTGGATAATATCCTGAAGATTGTTTTCCAGCTTGGATTCATTTTCCCTGTCACATTGAGGTACACTGATCAAACAGATAAGGTCTTTTTGCATAATCGCTTATTTTTTGGAGGATTTGTTCTTTTTTTCACTCTTTTTTATCTAATCTTGCCTTCTTGTTTTATTTCATTGAGTTGATCTTCAATCTCTGATATCCTTTCTTCTGCTTGATTGATTCAGCTATTGAAACTTGTGTGTGCTTCGTGAAGTGCTCGTTCTGTGTTTTTAATCTCTGTCAAGTGGTTTCTTTACTTTTCTAAGCTGGTTATTCTAGTTAGCATTTTGTCTAATGTTATTTCAAGGTTCCTAGTTTCCTTGCATTGGGTTAGAATATGTTCCTTTAGCTCATAAAAGTTTGTAATTACCCACCTTCTGAAGCCTGCTTCTGTCAATTCATCAAACTCATTCTCCAACCAATTTTGTTCCCTTTCTGGTGAGGAGTTGTGATTGCTTGGAGGAGGAGAGGCATTCTGGTTTTTGGTGATTTCATACTCTTTTTTGCTGGCTTCTTTCCATCTTTGTGGATTTATCTATCTTTGGTTTTTGAAGTTGGTGACTTTCTGGTTGGGTCTCTGAGTGGATGTCCTTTCTGTTGATGTTGAAACTATTCCTTTCTGTGTTTTAATTTTCCTTCTAACAATCAGGTCTCTCTGCTGCAGGACGGCTGGAGGTCCACTCCAGAATCTGCTTGCCTGGGAATTACCTGTGGGACCTGTAGAACAGTAAGGATTGCTGCCTGTTCCTTCTCCTGGTATCTTTGTTCTGGAAGGGTACCCACCAGCTGTCAGCCAGAGCTCTTCTCTATGAGATGCCTCTTTGGATATACGTGGGTCAGGGAGCTGCTTCAGGAGGCAGTCTGTCCCTTATCAGAGCTCAGGTACAGCTAGTGCTCGACTTACGACCACGATTGGTTCCGACAGACTGGTCGTAACATGATTTGGTCATAAGTTGAGTAGGCTATATGTACAGTACTGTGAAATGATGTTATAAAAATCTTTAAGTCATATTTTATCATAATTTTCTTTCATTATTGTTATATATCATAATTTTCTTTGTTCATTTTATGCCATTTGTATCACCTCTATGCCATTTTGTTTCTTCTTTTTACATTCATCAGGTTTAAGTAAAACACTGTATTACCAGTACAACTGGTTTAATATTTACAAAACATACAAAATTACAAAATACAGGTGCATACAAAAATACAAAATACAGGTGTGAAAAATACCATAGGAAACATTTTGCCAATTGCAAAACATATCAAAATATATAAACATGTATGAAACATTTTATTGGCCGCTGGTGCTTGGCTGCGGATCATTGATGTCGTCATCTGAGGCAGCAGTTGGGGTTACCGGAGTTGGTATTTTTCATAAACATGGTAAGCTTTGTCTGAATTGTATGTTTCTTTTTTCTTCATAAATTTCACGATACGGACGAAACACATCGTGCGCCATCCGTTCAATCCTTGCAAATCATTCGATGTTTGGGTCCATTGCTTCGAAATGTATAAGAAGTTTATTCAGTAAAGATAAACCGTCAGATAATTCCTTAGTGGTGAACTTTCTTTCTGGCTCCTCCTCTTCTTTCTCTGCTTCTCTTCTTTCTTCTTCCGCCACTCTTTCTTCTTCCAGTTCGATTAGCTCTTCATTTGTAAGTTCTCCGGATTCTTTGTCTAGCAACTCTTCAACATCTTCCATTTCACAATCCAAAGAAAGGTCTTTAGCGAGTTTTACTATTTTTTCCTGAATCGTTTCAAGTTCATGTTCACTGTCAAATCCGTCAAAATCATTAACATAGCACTTAACACAATTTTTCCAGATGCCATTCATGCACTTTGTCGTCACAGCCTCCCAGGTGATAGCGATATTCTTGATACACATCAAAATGTTGTAGTGTTTCCAAAAATCTACAGCGGAGCAGTCGTGGCTAGCGATTGTGGTCGTAAAGTCGAATGGTCGTAAGTTGCATAGGTCGTAAGTCGGTCAATACCTGTACTGTGCTGGGAGCTCTGTTCTTCTGTTCAGTGCTGCTGGGCAGGGACATTTCAGTCTGCTGCAGTGGAACTCACAACTGCCTCTTTTCCCAGGTGCTCTGTCCCAGGAACATGGGGCTTTATTTATAAGTCCCTGACGTGCTCCTGCCTTTTTTCTGAGATGCCTTCCCCAGCAAGGAAGGAGTCCAGTCACAGCCTGCCTGTATAGGCATTGCTGAGCTGCTGCAGGCTCTGTCCAGCTGCTGTGTAAAGTCCTTGCAGTTTTGATTACACAGGTAATGTTAGAACTGCCTTGGCAATGGTGGACTGCCTTGGTAATGGCAGACTGCCTTGGTAATTACAGACCTCCTCGGTAATGATGGACACCCTTCCCCAGATGGAACTCAACCATCCTGGGTCAAGTGCAAACTGCTGCACTGGCTGCAAAACACTCAAGCCAGTGTGTTTCATATCCCCCCCACAAGCCAGATCACCTGGCTCCCTGCCTTCACAAGACCCCCCCATTTTGAGAGGAATGTGTGGCTCTGTCTCACAGGGGTTCCAAGCGCCACTTAAAATGACTGCCCAGATTTGCCGACTGGTGGGAATCTCCTGGTCTGTGGGTCATAAGGACGGAGGGAGAAGCACAGTATCTGAACCACAGTGCTGGAGTGGCTGGAAAGGCCCCGACAGCCTCCATTGGGTAGGAGGGTGTGTCCTTTGGTCCAATGCACTTCCCAGGTGAGGCAGCACCCCACTTTGCCTTGACTTGCCCTCCTTGGGCTACATTCACTGTCCAGCCAGTCCCATTGAGATGCACCTGGCATTTTGGTTGGAAATGCGGTAATCAATCACCCTCTGTGTTGCTCTCACTGGGAATTGCACTCCCGTGCTGTTCCTATTCAGCCATCTTGGTGGAGCCTATCTTTGTATTTCTATGACATCACTTGTAATGTCACTTTTCTCATTTCTGATTATGTTTATATGGATTTTCTATTTTCTTGCTTAGTCTAGCTAGTGGCTTATCAATTTTTAAATTTTTTAAAAAATAACCAACATTTTGTTTTATTGATTCTTTGTATTTTTTGTCTCTATTTCATTTAGTTTTCTTCTGATTCTTGTTATTATTTTTTATCCTGCTAGCTTCAGGTTTGGATTGTTCTTCTTTTACTAGTTTCTTGGTGTTTTTGTCCATTTTACATTTGGTCTTTCTATGATTGTATTGGAGGAGTCCTTTATGCATTTTGGATTCCAGTCCTTTTCCAGATATATGTTTTGCAAATATTTCTTCTAGTTATAATTTAAATATTTTGTTAATAATGCCTTCTGATGAAAAGTTTTTAACTTAAATAGTGTCTATTTTTTTTTTCTTCAGCACAATGCCACTATGGGTGAAAAAGGGAGGGGGCAGGCAGCAAAAGGAAGCAACATGTTAATAGCACAGACAAGAAATACCAGCAGTTATGCAGCACATTTTTGCCACTTTGGGAAATAATGCCTCTCAAAATTACAAGATCAAATATTTACTTATAATTCCAGATATAAAAGGATAGATAATTAGACTGAGAAAGAGTGCTGTGGACACGCAAGTCCTATAATGGTTTTATAACCAAACTAGAGAAAAGCATATTACATAATTATTTTCTTACAAATAAAATATTATCTTATATGTTTTTATACAAGGTAGAGATTCTTTACTTTGCTTAATTACTTTTCACAGAGAGGCAGCCAGTTGTAGGTATTGATTTTGGTTCATATATCAGCATAACACACAGATTGAGATAAGGCTTGCTAGTCACCTAGTGAGAATGAGATGAGTTTTTCTGCTTGCGGAATTACAGTGCTTACTATCACTGATCAAGGTGCACTTAATCCTAGTTATTAAGAGTTGATTTAACATAAAATAAGCAATATATTATGTCAATGCATACCGTACTAATATTTGATTCTCTGTTGTGTATTTATGTACATGGTGTTTAAAATACCGTGTGGATATGAACTCAAAAAAGAAGTTGTTTCTTCCCTTGTAGAAAGATCAGTAGAAGTTTTGAGATCCTTATGAGGGTCTGTGAGATAAAATGATTTTCCTAATAATTCTACAAAATTATTTGCAATTTTCATTCTCTTTCTCTTATTGAGTAAAGCAGTTTTTCAAAGGTTATACAATGTGTTGTGTCACAACAGATTGAATGCAGAAGCAGATTGAGACCATAGCTCTCCTCTGTTAAGCTACATATTAAGGGGATTTGCAAAATTAGAAACAATATCACTCTTCTTAACATTTTAGATATATAATTATTTTTTATAAAAATGTTATTCATATTATCATATAATGTGGATTTTTGTTACTATTTTAAAATAAATTAATATATATTAATTGAAAAGTTATCAGTTTAAAACAAAAGCTCTTTGGGCTTCTCAATAAGTTTTGAATGTAAAGAAGCCTGAGAGCAAATGTTTGACAATTGCTGGACTAGATCACCTTGTAAGTCTTGTTCGGCTAAACTTTTCTGTGCCTTTCAGACTCCAGAAGAACAGATCACTGTGTTAAGTCCATAAATACTATTTCAATCATGATTTTTATTGCTTTGCCCATTAATTTTCAAAAAGATGAAAAACACTGTAAAAAGGAGAAGCTCTTGGTTTTTTAATCTGTAGGAAATGGACTACACTGTTAGTCTTTTAAATCCTCTTCTCTTTATGCTTCCAACTTTTGCTAAATCTTCTTTCTCCCTCTTCTATTCTGTGTATTGGATGGTTCCTTATTTGATATCTATGGACTGAATATAAAATCAATTACAATGTAAGCCCCTATAAGAAAATTTCCCTCAAGAAAGAACAAATCATGAAAAACGGCCCCTCTGGACTTTTGTAATTATAATTCACAGATTTAGTATGTATTCTCTAAGGAGAAATGCACCACCTGGAAGAATGTATAGTTAAAGGAATACATTGTATTTTCTTGACTCTATGTGAATATCTTAATACATAATATGTGTAATTCTGTAGCTTGATAAGTGAAACAATTTGGTATATATATATATATATATATATACACACACATATATATAATCATGTGTTTATATGTATTAAGTGGCACAGTATTCACTGCAATTGCTTATCTAACTTCAACATTTGTGAAGTGTCCTAAAATGTGCCTGCGAGTACACAGTGCTTTGTATTAGTATCAAATGAATATGCATGCATGTAAATTCAAAGAGAGCATCTTGCTAGCTTCTTCTAGTATGGTGACTCTTTTCAAGTTTTAAGTTATCCTATAATGCTTCTCTTTGAGTCAAAATGATAACCTAATTAAAGTAGTATGATATAAGAATACTCAGATATTATCACCATCTATAGACACAGCATTAAATTTAGTTTTGAAAAGGATCAAAATTATTCAAGATGTCTTTGGCTGCCTCAAGACCCAAAGATACATAAAGACTTCTTTACATATCTTGATAAAGTGCTACTGTGATATTATACTATTAGAGCAGCTTATAGAGAACTTCTAATCTAATACTTCAACTCATATGTGAATCTCTTTTACAACATCCACTGTCAACACAAATAACAATTAATAATTATACTTAGGATGTCTGTAATTTACATCCAATTAAACAATAACAAAACTTATCTCTATCCATTATCATGTGACAATTTATCATATAAAAATTACTATTCAGTGATGACTACTATTGTTAAGTAGGCTTTGAGTACAGAGTGCACAAAGAATATTGAGAACAAGGTTTTTATGTGAATAAATACACTTACATCAAAGTGGAAGGGAATATAGAGGTAATGATCTGCTGAGAGGAGGCTAACATTATCATCTTGGCAAAAAAACATTTCATCAAGTTTTGGCACATTCCAAATTTTAGGTATTGTAAATAGTGCTGTAGTAGACAGGTAGAGCAGATATATTTTTGATATATTAATTCCCTTTCTTTTGGGCATGTACCCACAAAAATTAAAATAATAATAATTGTAGTAAAATATTTGGCACATTTCTCACCCATGCTTAAGTTTAAGAAACCTGTAAAGAAAAAATATGACAGCATCAAGTCATTTCATTTAGAACCTTTTTGCTAACACTTATCTTCCACAGTGCACCAAGCACCATGTTAGGCACTTTTCATATGCTATCTAACTTAATACTTATAATAATCTTAAAAGGTTGTTATTAATATCCTCATTTTACAGTTGATGGAACTATGATTCACACTAAGTAAATGACAGTGCCATTCAGTTAGTAAGGGGCAAAACTGGGATTCAAATCCATCTTGTTTGAGGAACAGAAAATAGTCTTCATGTCATTTATATTTAGCTTTTAACATGTTATCATTTATAGCAATGTGTTTCAGTTTTTTGTACAATCTCTGGCACCTACTAGATAATATTTGTTGAATTAAATGAGTGTATGTATGATTAGAATTTTTTGTTTGTCTTAGGAAATATTAAAATTAGTTTATTTTATAAATACAGTGGAGAAGGCTGGCCCAGTATATTGGGGAAGAAAGAATGCTGTCTAGCATTCTGAGGGAAGATTGATGCTTAATTTCATGTGCTCAGGAAAGCTGAGAGTTGGAAAAATTGTCCTCCATTTTTTTTTGCACTAATTTAGTATACTTTCTTACTTGCCTAATCATAAGTATTTCTGCTTGGATACAAACATAGCAACAGTAATTATGCTTACTTCATATATCTAATTTGCTGTCAACCAATAATGACATGTTTTTACTGAGTGATTCCCATAGATCACACATAGCATTCTGTAGCATTTCATTTCTCTTATAACATTATCACCTGTGGCTTCCTTTGTTCTCTTATTAGTGAAGCCAATTTTATTCTCATGTGCTTGATTTGCAGTTTCGTTTTTAGACCAACCTACTCCTACATCGTATTGTTAAGGTACTGTGTACAGTTTGTTATTTCCTTTCTACCTGGGTTATCGACCTTGAAATTGTTAAATTCACTCTGTTCCTTTGCCCTTACCCACGTAATTTACCAAGGATTAAAATAAGTTGCTGTGGATTAACTTACATGGGGGACAATTTAAATAAGTATGTCTATATAGGCTTTATTCAAAGCCAATCCATAGTTGTTTGAACGAATATTAAAAATCATTAGGAACATTTTGAGTGACAGTGCAGGACTGCTACACTTTGCACTGGAAATGCTAAATTCTAGTCCAGACTCTGACATCTACTATTTATTTTACCTTCAACAGGTCTTCCTCTTTGGTCCTCAGTTTGCTTATTTAAAAACTGAATATGTTGAGTTTTGTAGATTTCAAGCCCCTTATAAAACCTTTTGCCACTGATAGTAATCATGATAATGATTATGATGTGTTTATGCATATACTAATACATACATATATAGGTATTGAATGTTGTTGATTTCCTCCTCCAAACTGAAGACAAAACTTCAAAGAGATAGAATTGTAAAGAATTCACATTTTTTTAAAAAAACCCTTTTTATCGAAGTGCATTATACACACATATCCTATGTGAACAGCTTGAAGAATTGTCATAAGGTGAACACACCTGTGTAACTAGCAAGAAGGTTGAAAATTAGGTCTTTATTCTCCCAAGAGCCCTTGAATCCGCTTAGCAGTACCCCCAACCCATTCCCATAGGTCATCCCTAGCCTGACTCCTAACAGCCGCATTGGGATTGAACTCCAGGTTGGCTTCACCATCCAGAGATACAGATATCTAGGCATGGTGGCTCATTCCTGCAGACCCAGCTACTTTGGAGGCCGAGGCAAGAGGATTACTCAAGCCCAGGATTTCAAAAATAATTATATATATATTTATATAAATTTATATGTATATATCTCCTGCTTTTGTGAGTAAAAAATCAGCAAGAGGCACACCCAGAACCCACAGGGCACCTACCTGTCACTTAGGAGTTGATGGTGCTGCAAACTCAGGGAAATACTTTTGGGCGGGAACCAAGACCACTGCTGGCTGAGGAATCAGTGCAGTGCTTGTGTGCTGGGCTCTGGAGTCAGATACCCTAGATTTGGAACTGCTTTTACCATTCCCTAGCTAGGTGACTTTGGGCAGCCTTTGGGTAGTTCAGTAACCTCTCAAAGACTCAGTCTCCCCATCTGAGGCCTTGATAACCATCATTCTACTTTCTGTCTCTATGAATCTGACTACTCTAGGTATCTCATATAAATGGAATAATTTGGTATTTGCTTTTTGTAACTGAATTATTTTATGTAGCAGAATGTCCTCTGGTTTCATCCATATTGTAGCAGGTGTCCAAATTTCCATTCTTTTTAAGGTTGAAAAGTATTCCATTGACCATATACACAATATTTGGTCTATCCATTTATCCAAGAGACATTTTGGTTGCTTCTATCTCTTAGCAGTTGTAAATAGTGCTGTTATGAACGTGGGGATGCAAATATATGTTAAAGACCTTGCTTTCAATTCTTTCAGATGTATATCCAGAAGTGAAATTGTTACGTCATATGGTAATTATGCTTTTAATTTTTTGAGGAGCTGCTATATTGTTTTCAACAAAGGCAGTGCCATTTTATTTTATATTTTAATGGCAGCACCATTTTATTTTATATTTTATTTTATTTATTTACTTACGAGATTGAGTTTCGCTCTTGTTGCCCAGGCTGGAGTGCAGTGGCATGATCTTGACTCACTGCAACCTCTGCCTCCCAAATTCAAGCAATTCTCCTGCCTCAACCTCCCAAGTAGCTGGGATTACAGGTATGTGCCCCAATGCTGGGCTGATTTTGTATTTTTAGTAGAGATGTGGTTTTACCATGTTGACCAGGCTGGTCTTGACCTTCTGATCTCAAGTGATCTGCCCCCTTGGCCTCCCAAAGTGCTGGGATTACAGGTGTAAGCCACTGTGTCCAGCTGGTGACATCATTTTATATTTCCACCAGAGATGCATAGGGTTCTAACTTCCCCACATCCTTACCAACATTTGTTACTTTCTATTTGTTTTGTTTTTATAATAGCCATCCCAGTGGATGTGATGCATTGGTTTCTTAGAAAAGCACGCATTTCCCACCTGCTTCTGAAACTACAGGCCTCACATAGGTACCAGTGTTGGCTGGAAGCATGGCTAATGACCACTGTTGAGTTTTCCAGGGTGGCTGCAAGAACGGATGATGGCAGAGCTGGAATTCTGCCCATGAAAGGTTTTAAAGGGCGACAGAGTGCACAGAAAGCTGTATTAGTTGTTTGGAATTCACTTATTTGTTTTAGCTTAATTTTTACAAAATCTGCCACAGGAGAATACTGTCAAGCAGAAACAAAAATCATCTAGCCTAGAGGCTGTTAGCTTCTTTATATGCATTACGTTATAAGTCTTAATGATATTTTTCATTTTATTTTATTTTTCAATTTAGTTAATTAATTAATTAATTTTTTTGAGACAAGAGTCTCACTCTGTCACCCAGCTTGGAGTGCAGTGGCACTATCTTGGCTTACTACAATCTACAGCCCCTGGGTTCAAGTGATTCTCATGTCTCAGCCTCACCAGGAGCTGGGATTGCAGGTGTCGACCACCATACCTGGCTAAGTTTCATATTTTTAGTAAAGATGGAGTTTCACCATGTTGGCCGGGCTAGTTTTGAACTGATCTCAAGTGACCCAGCCGCCTCAGCCTCCCAAAGTGCTGGGATTACAGATGCAAGCCACCTTGCCTGGCCAATATTTTTCAAATAGTTCATTGGTATCACATGTTTACTAACTACACAACAAGAGCTGCAGACTGGTCTGTAGCGAGTACATCTGCCAGAGCCCTGAAAGTGGGAGTGTATTTATCAAATATATGTCATTTTTCCCCTGCTTACAGAAGTAATAAAGATTTTTCATGGAGAATCCAAACATTAAAGAAAGAAAAAATGTCAAATGTGAAAGCCCCTAGAATTCCATCTTCCATATAAAGCCACTGCTGAGAGTTGGTGTATGGTCCTTCAAATACACAAAAACATATGTGTGTAGGTTAATGCACCTGATAGCAATAACTGAAGCATATCCTTAGAATGACGGTATATGGCAGACACACCTGAATGTGCTCTGAGATAGGGAATCCAGGAATGGCCAACCTGGAGTCTTGTTCCTTGTCTATAATAAACATCTGAGCCCCTGGCCCATCTGGTGGAACACGGGTTGTATGGGGGATTGAAGCCCTGACTTTTGGGATAAATAAAGGTTGCCAGATTGAGGTCATTAAGGGGAAAGTTTGAGGTGAAAATGCTATAGAAACTGCATGATGTTCACAGGTAGTTGCAGGTTTTCCTGTCTCAACTGCCGCCGCTGGACTGTATGTAAGGTGGATATGTTGTCCAGGCCACTGCCACTGGAGTCTCTCCACTGTATGTAGCTCCTAATAAAATCCATGTCTCATTTGCTGGCTCTGGGTTTCTTCTTCAGCCTCTTGAACCTGATGCCTTCAGTATTGAGGTTAACAGGGGTTGGGCACAACAGGGTGTACTCATATTTTCTTTTTGGAAACATGTACTTAAATGCAGAGCATCAATATGTATTTTCACAACTGCACTTTTTACTGTGACTTCCCAGGGAGTGGGCTTATCAGTCTGTTTTGTTGTTGTTATTTGTTTTATATAATGCATTTTAAAATATATACTTTAAGTTCTGGGATACATGTGCAGAACGTGCAGGTTTGTTACATAGGTATACATGTGCCATGATGGTTTGCTGCACCAATCAACCCATCATCTACATTAGGTATTTCTCTGAATGCTAACCCTCCTCTTGTCCCCCACCCTCTGACAGGCCCTGGTGTGTGATATTTCCCTCCCTGTGTCCATGTGTTCTCATTGTTCAACTCCCACTTATGAGTGAGAACACGCGGTGTTTGGTTTTCTCTTCCTGTGTTAGTTTGCCGAGAATGATGGTTTCCAGCTTCATCCACGTCTCTGCAAATGACATGAACTCATCCTTTTTTATGGCTGCATAGTATTTCATGGTGTATATGTGCCAAATTTTCTTTATCCAGTCTATCATTGATGGGCATTTGGGTTATTTCCAAGTCTTTGCTACTGTGAGTAGTGCTGCAATAAGCATACATGTGCATGTGTCTTTATGGTAGAATGATTTATAATCCTTTGGGTATATATCCAGTAATGGGATTGCTGAGTTAAATGGTATTTCTGGTTCTATATCCTTAAGGAATTGCCACACTGTCTTTCACAATGGTGAACGAATTTATACTCCCACTGATAGTGTAAAAGCGTTCCTATTTCTCCACATCCTCTCCAGCATCTGTGGTTTTCTGACTTTTTAGTGATCACCACTCTAACTGGCATGAGATGTTATTTCATCATGGTTTTGGTTTGCATTCCTCTAATTTTCACATGTATTTCAAGACAATTAAAATTGCAATATAGAGAAAAGAAAACAAAATAAACCTAAAACAGAGGTAAGAACTGCCCTTGTGTTTTCACTACTTTCAGAGGATATAAAACAGCAGTACAATGCTAACAAACACATATTTTCTAGGATTGTGGGAAAGGTAATAAGGCAGTGATCCTTAGGCATTTTGAATACCAGGTGTAAAAGTCCTTGGAGATGTATAAAGATTGTGCTTCTTTTCATTAAGCTACCTTTCTGATTTTTAACAATTTTCAAAATCAGAAAATATTTAATTTCATTCTCTAGAAAATTACTAAAAATTAGGCAGACAGAGATGAGAAGGCTGAGTATATGCATCTAGGAGAGTCACTGAAAGACTGGATCATTGGGAAGACTGGCACACTTTGAATGGGTCATTGAAGGGAAGGCATTGAGAGTGGATGCCGAGAGGACACAGACACTAGACTGAAGGTGGAGGAAGCTGGGAACTCTGCACTTACCGAGCACCAGGACCCATTCCTGGCTGCCATTGACTCCTGGGGAAGGAGTAAGTTAAACAGGTGAGCAGCAGCCTGCTCTCACCACAGACCACTGGAATCCCAGCTGCAGGACACCCAATGGCCACAGGCACTTGAGCTGGCAAGGAGAGTTGCTTAGAGAGGTGGCAAAAAAGAGGACTTAAGTCTGTGTGGAGGTCAGAGGATTTGGCACAGTAATGGCTGAAGTGGAACATGGTCAATGTTCATCATCTGAGGCTTGCCATCTCCTCAATTGTGGCTTTATCATTTGGATGACTGTTGGGCATACACAGAGTAGTGTAATCTTGCCTGTAGGATAAAGCCAGTTAATCTGATCAACCTCTTGTCAGCCAGCCTCTCCTGGGGCCACAGCCTAGTCACACTCACTTGCAGCACAGCCTCAGGTGTCCAACCATGGTGCTTCCAGGGGGCACTTATCATAGTTCATTCACTGATAGACCATGCCTAACCCTCAGAGAGCACCACCAAATCAGCCCCTGATTATATGACCAGTCCATCTGCAGCCTCCCCCTACTTTAAGAGCATGTACTCACCCATGGCTCAGCCTCACCATGTTGCCAGTGCATGTATGTGGGAAGACCTCACCTCACCTCTCATGATGATGTGCATGAATGACCCAGTGCTCAGCCCACTGCTGCCGGTGATTAGCCCATGTTAAGGCATGGGGAGTCCACCATACCACCACTGCCATGGCTATCAGTGCAGGTGCATGCACAGATGCTGAAACCTTGCCTCAACAGGTGCCCCACTCTCACCCCACCACTGCTGCCAGCATGAATGCATGCACAGATGCCACCATATACTCCCACTGATGCACTACCCCAGCTGAGGCACATGCACCCTGCTGTGATAAAGCATTGATTTTACTACAAACACCCCAATGTAGCATTTTGGCCAGCAGCCCCCAATTGGATTGTTGTGGCTGGCAGAAAGGGAACACTTTGGCCCCTCCAGCGTAGTAGGTTCCTAAGCTTGAGGGGACAGAGAATAATCCTGTGGGCCTCATGCCTGGCACCAAAATAAGAGCATGCATCTCAGGAGTGTTGAGCAGAAACTTGGCCCCTGGAAGTCTTCTAGAATCAAAGCCAGTAGACTGAACCTACCTTATATCACAATCAGACCAACAAGGGCATCAAAGATGATAAAAGCAAATAAACCAATCCAAAAAAAAGGAGGCGGGATTTCAATGCTTAAAGCAACATCAGCCTGCAAATACGAGAATCAACCAGTGCAAGAATGTTGGCAGCTCTAAAAGCCAGAGTGTCTGATTACCAAATGACAACCCTAGTTATCCAGCAATAGTTCTTAACTAGGCTGAAATGGATCAAATGTCAAAAATGGAATTTAGAATATAGATAGGAAAGATCATCAACATTCAGGAGAAAATTAAAACATAATTCAAACAATCTAAAATAGCAATATGATACAAGAGTTAAAAAGATAATATAGCCATTTTTTTTTTTTTGAGATGGAGTTTCACTCTGCTATTCAGGCTGCAGTGCAATGGGATGATCTTGGCTCACTGTAACCTCTGCCTCCCAGGTTCAAGTGATTCTCTTGACTTAGCCTCCTGAGTAGCCAGGATTACAGGCATGTGCCATCATGCCTGGCTAAGCTTTGTATTTTTAGTAGAGACACAGTTTCACCACGTTGGCCAAGCTGATCTCAAACTCCTGACCTCATGATCCACCCTCCTCAGCCTCCCAAAGTGCTGGGATTACAGACATGAGACACCACACTCAGAACGTGACCATTTTAAGAAAGAACCAAACTGATCTGATAGATCGGAAAAACACATGGCAATAATTTTATAATGCAATCATAAGTATTAACAGCAGAATAGACTAAGCTGAGAAAAAAATGTAAGAGCTTAAAGACTGATTCCCCAAATTAACTCAGAAAAAGAATAAAGAAAAAGTAATTTTAAAAATTATCAAAATCTCAAAAAATATAGGATTTTTAAAGAAGACCCAATTTGTGACCCTTTGGTGTCCCTCAATGAGCAGAAGAGAAAGAGAGGAACTCAAAAACATATTTGAGGATATCATCAACAAAAATTTCTACAACCTCACTTCAGAGGCCAACTCAAATTCAGGAAATGCAGAGAACGTCTGCAAGATATATAAGATGATCATTTTCAGTACACAGAGTCATCATATTCTCCAAGGTCGAAATAAAAGAAAAAATGGTAAGGCAGTTAGAGAGAAGGGGCATGTCACCTATAAAAGGAGCCCCATCAGACTAACAGCAGACTTTCGGTAGAAACTTTAAATGCCACAACAGATTGAAGGTCTATATTCAGCATACATAAAGAAAATAAACTTCAACAAAGATTGTCATACCCACTCAGACTTTGTATCATAAATAAAAAAGTAATCAGAACTTTTTCAGAAAAGCAAATGTTAAGGAAATTCATTACTATCACACCTGCCTTACAAGAGGTTCTTAAGACAGTGCTAAATTTAAAAACAAAAGACCATTACTAGCCACCACAAAAACATACTTAAGTACATAGACCATTTTCACTATAAAGCAACCACACAATTAAGTCAGCATAACAACCAACCAACAACAGGATGACAGAATTAAATTCAACATATTAATTGTAACTTTGAATGTAAATGGGCTAAATTTTTCAATTAAAAACACAAGAGTGGCAAGTTGAATAAAGAAGACTCAATTGCATTCTGTCCTTAAGAAATCCATCTCACTTGCAATAACACACATAGGCTTAAAGTAAAGGTATGGAGAAAGTATGCTAAGGAAGCAGAAAAATGAAAATAACGGGTTGCTATTCTAACATCAGACAGAACAGACTTTGAACTAACAATGATTAAAACTGACAAAGAAGGGCATTACGTAATGGTAATGGATTCAATTCAACAAGAAGACCTTACTATCTTAAATATGTATTCACCCAACACAGGAGAACCTGTATTCATAAAAGAAGTTCTTTGAGACCTATGAAGAGACATAGATAACCATGCAATAATAGTGGGAGATTTCAAAATCTCACTGGCACTATAAGACACATCACTGAGGCAGAAAACTAACAAAGATATTTAGGACCTCAAATGTATACATCACCAAATGAACATAACAGTTAGCTACAGACCTCGCCAACCCAAAACAACAGAATGTACATTCTTCTGATCTACAACGCATGGCTCATACTCTAAAATTGACCACACAATTGGCCATAAAACAATTCTCAGAAAATTTAAAAAATGAAAACATACTGTATTAGTTTATTATTACACTGCTATAAAGGAATACCAGAGACTGGGTAATTTATAAAGAAAAGAGCTTTTGACTTCCACCAAGATGGCTGAATAGGAACAGCTCCGGTCTGCAGTTCCCAGTGAGAGTGAAGCAGAAGGTGAGTGATCTCCACATTCCCAACCAAGGTACAAGGATCATCTCACTGGGACTGATTAGGCAGTGGGTATAGTCCAAGGAGGGTAATCCGAAGTAGGGTGGGGTATCACCTCACTCAGGAAGCACAAAGGTCCGGAGAACTCCCTCTCCCAGTGAAGGGAAGCCATTAGGGACTTTTCCGGTCACTCTAGCACTCTGGCTCAGATACTGCGCTTTTCCCATCATCTTAAAAACCTCAGACTGGGAAATTCTCTCTAGTGCCTACAACACCCGAATAGACCAATAACAAGGGCTGAAGTTGAGGCAGCAATTAATAGCCTACCAACCAAAAAAAAAAGGCCAGGACCAGATGGGTTCACAGCAGAATTCTACCAGAGGTACAAACGGGAGCTGGTACCATTCTGTCTGAAACTATTCCAAACAATTCAAAAAGAGTGAATACTCACTAACTCATTTTATGAGACTAACGTCATTCTGATACCAAACCTGGCAGAGACATGAATAAAAAAGATAATTTCAGGCCCATATCCATGATGAACATCGATGCAAAAATCCTCAACAAAATACTGGCAAGCCGAATCCAACAGCACATCACAAATCTTATCCATCACGATCAAGTCAACTTCATCCTTGGGATGCAAGGCTGGTTCAACATATGCAAATCTATAAATGTAATCCATCACATAAACAGAACCAAAGACAAAAACCACATGATTATCTCAACAGATGCAGAGAAGTCCTTTGAGAAAATTCAACAGCGCTTTGTGCTAAAAACTCTCAATAAACTAGGTATTGATGGAACATACCTCATAATAGTAAGAGCTATTTATGACAAACCCACCATCAATAAAATACCGAATGGGCCAAAACTGGAAGTATTTTCTTTGAAAACTGGCACTAGACAAGGATGCCCTAACTTACCACTCCTATTCAACATAGTATTGGGAGTTGTGGCCAGGGAAATCAGGCAAAATAAAGAAATAATGAGTATTAAATGAGGAAAACAGGAAATCAAATTGTCTCTATTTGCAGATGACACGATTGTATACTTAGAAGACCCCATTGTCTCAGCCCAAAATCTCCTTAAGTTGATAAGCTACTTCAGCTAAGTCTCAGGGTACAAAATCAATGTGCAAAAACTACAAGCATTTCTATACACCAATAACAGACAAACAGAGAGCCAAATCATGAGTGAACCCCCATTCACAATTGCTACAAAGGAAATAAAATACCTAAGAATACAACTAAGAAGGAATGTGAAGTGCTTATTCAAGGAGAACTAAAAACCACTGCTCAAGGAAATAAGAGAGGACACAAACAGATGGAAAAAACATTCCATGCTCACGGTTAGGAAGAAACAATATTGTGAAAATGGCCATACTGCCCATAGTAATTTACACATTCAATGCTATCACCATTAAGCTACCGTTGATTATGTACACAGAATTGGAAAAAAATGTACACCAAACACCTGTCACATGCAGTTTACCTATATAACAAACCTGTACATATACCTCTGAAACTAAAATAAAAGTTTAAAAGACAGCAAAAAAAATTAAAAAGTAGTCCAAAAATATGAACAGACACTTTTCAAAAGACAACATATATGTGACTCACAAGCATATGAAAAAATGTACAACATCATTAATCATTACAAAAATGCAAATCAAACCCACAAAGTGGAACCATCTTTCACCAGTCAGAATGACTGTTACTAGAAAGTTTAAAAATAATAATAATAACAGATGCTGGTGAAGTTGTAAAGAAAAAGGAATGCTTATACATTGTTGTTGGGAATGTAAATGAGCTCAGCCACTGTGCAAAGCAGTTTGTTGATTTTTCAAAGACAGAACTACCTTTCAATTCAAAAGACACATACATGCATGTGCTCGTGATAGCACTATTCACAGTAGCAAAACATGGAATCAACCTAGGTGCCCATCAATGTGTCCTCTCCCTGTTCCCACCCTCCACCTTCAAGTAGGCCCCAGCTTCTGTTGTTCCTTCCTAGGATCTATGTGTTCTCACTGTTTAGCTCCCACTTTTAAGGGAGAACATGCATTATTTCATTTTCTGTTTCTTCATTAGTTTGCTTAGTATAATGCCCTACAGCTCTATTCAGCTTTCTCTGCCTTCAAGCATGAAAGTTGTATTTAAATCTGGTTTGTCAATAGATTACTTTTCAATGCTGAAAATCATTTCCTCATCTTCTTATAGCAGTGTTGTAGTGGCTTCCCAGCACAACATCTAATTTTAAAATACTAAGTAACAAACTTTGTAAAACGTCTTTATCAATAAATATTAAATCTACATAATAATTTTAAAACTCAGACAGGTGGCATATTATCTCGTTTTCTGATTAGAGAAGACCCATCATTTTATTATTGGACAGATAGTGTTCATCAGTTCCC